>NW_026918553.1:0-14192 GCF_032062105.1 Saccostrea cuccullata | reverse complement strand
TGGAAAAAATTTGATAGAACAATTAACACGCAGTATGAAAAGCATCAATTGTTACAGAAAACTGTAACGATTACTGTAAGGTTTAAAAAGAAAACCATAGAAATTGTCATTTAGACAGTGCTGTTCAAAGTTTCAATATTTAGGTTAATCGCACGACTATGGCAAGTCAAACATTGCAATATTCGATTTTTCCCATTTGTATTTTAAAATTTTTCATTTGTATTGTATAATTTTTATTTGCCCTGTGTAATTATTCATTTGCATTGTATAATTTTTCATTTATATTGTATAATTTTTCATTTATATTTAAAACAAGATGTGTTTGTGAAACAATGATGCCCCCGTATGGCAACATAGTGAAGATTAATCTTTGCTTAGATGCAAATTTAATATTCCACAAAGATCACATGTTTGAAGTATGAAAGCCCTAGCCCTAACCATTCAAAAGGTATGGCCAAGGTAAAAAAAATCATATTAGTACGTTACACTCCAAGATCAAGGTCAGAAGGTCAAGGATTTCGGTATTGAATGAAAAGTTTTGTCAAAAATATTACAAATGTGAAGTATGAAAGCCCTAGTCCTTACTCTTCAAAAGTTATTGCCAAGGTTAATGTTTTTTCATAAGTCCGAAAATTTCCAAGGTCAAGGTCAAAAGGTCAAGGTTATTGGTATCCAATAAATGCTCATGCTACAAAGAATATATATGTGAAGTATGGAAGCTCTAGCCCTAACCGCTCAAAAGTAATGGCCATGGTTAAGATTTTTTAAAAGCAGGTCAAGCTCTCAGGTCAAGGTCAAAGGGTCAAAGGTGATGATATCAAATGAAAAGTCTTATCATAAGGATTAAATGCGTAAAGTATGAAAGCACTAGCTCTTACCCTTTAAAAGATATGACCAATGTTTTTTTTAAACGTAGGTCAAACTCCAAGGTCAAGGTCAAAGGGTCAACGTTCTTACACTGTATCCAATGAAGCGTCTTCTTACAAGGATTATATATTTGAAGAATGGAAGCTGTAGCCCTTACCATTCAAAAGTTATTCCCAAGGTTAAAGTTTTTTCATTATTACGTAAATCCCCAAGGTCAAGGGCAAAAGGTCAAAGTTGGTGGTATCCAGTAAAAGGTCTTGCCACAAAAAATATATATGTAAAGTATAATTGTCCTGGTATCTACTGTTCAAAAGTTACGGCCAAAGTAAAAATTTAATTTTTTTGTGTAAAAGTGGGTAAACTTCCAAGGTCAAGGTCAAAAGGTCAAATTTTGTTGTACCCAAAGAAAGGCCTTGTCAAAAGAAATACACATGTATAATATGAAAGTCGCAGCTCTACTAAATCAAAAGTTATGGACAAGGTTAAAGTTTTTGCGGACAAACAGACGGACGGACAGACAGAGAGACAGACAGACGGAAACGTCAAAAACTATATACCCCCCGAAACTTCGTTTATGGGGGCATAAAAATCATTAAATACAGGTTACAGACAGATATATTTTGACGTTATAGAAATTTAGGCAATTTTGTTCAAGGTCAGTATTTGGTAAATTCTTTAGTCGTCAGAATGATCTTATAGAAACCTGTCATTGTGTCGTTTAAGGAGGAACAGGACCTTTCGCTGAAAAGAAAAATTCCTGTCAGTGAATTTTTTTCGTATTTTTTATATTACTAATTTAATATGTACTTAACATTTTAAAACGGCCCTGTCATGGGATTTCTTGACTTATTTAAAAGATATCGCCCCACAAATATCGCACTGTTAAAAGTTTGTATGGAGTTTAGATACTTAAATATATAATGTTTACGGGCCCGTAACGGAGTCCATAATGCGAATTTTTACGCATAAACGATTAATATGATAGATAACACTATATAATCAAATATTTCAGAATATTCATAGTGTTTAAATTATCTGAAATCAATTGTTTTAATTTTATATAGTATTTAGATGGGATAATTTCTGCATTTTTTCAAGGCAGCTTCAACGACAGAAAACTTATTTGGAAAAAATTCTGTCAATAAATATTTCTAAATTTACAATGGAATGTCAGTCCTTCCTCGTAATTATTTACTGCATAAATATCACAGGGTGAAGCGTACCTCAATATCGCACAGGACATCGTTGAATTAGACGTAAGCATGATAAAACGCTTCACGTTGTATTTTACGAGTGCGGGAAATCAATTGTGATGTCACACGAAAACATAAACATGCAAAATTATCTTAATAGAGAGAATTTCTGCTACTAAACACGAAAAAATATTAATTTAAAAAAATCTGCTTCAGAAATTTATCACGATACATTGACTGTGACCTGTTTGTTATAAAATAAAACTGATCATGACGGGTGTGTGTACTTGATCTCGCTGCACTGAGAATTCAAACACTACGTCTATGACGTCACTGACGTCAGACTGCAGGGTAAAGAGAAACAAATGTGTGGATTAGGCAACTTCACAATATCTAAATGATGGCAAGATCTGGCAAAATTTTAATAATAATAATTTCTAAAATTAAATGTTTAAAAAACAATTTTAGAATTTAGAACAAAATTACACAATACCTGTTGATTTAACAACGTTTAACATGTATATCATCACCGATTATGACGTAATAAGTCTTTTTAGTCATGTGACATGTGTCCTGTCTCCCCTTAATAGATGTCGTTTTTCCATTCCAAATGTTAGCCATTTAATACTAATTTTGACTACAAAATATCCATCTACCGGACTGAATTTTTCCCGTCTCTGGAATTTCGGGGGGTGAGGGGGTGGTGGTGGGGGGTCCAAGGCAACATTTGCCAAAATATATTTTCAAACTTGACAGTGTTGATTTCATTTTTTATTTATGTAAACCGAAACTTCAAGAATTTGTAAAAACCATTGATAATAGTTTGTGGAAAGACGTTATTAAAGCACTGATAAGGGTTAAGAGAAGTCCTGAACATGTATTAGATTACCTGTACTTAAATATAAGAAATTTTGTGGATGTTAAAAAGCGGGAATTTTATACAAAATGGGTTGAGAAAGGTGTTAAGAACCTGAATTACCTAGTGTCAGAAAACGGAAAAATCAAATGTCTCAATGAAGTAAAAGATGTTCTTGAAACTCAATTTCTAAACCTATTATCATCTGATTTCAAAATACCCTCAAAAATTAAAAAGCAATTCATTCCTTTTAAAGAAATGAAAATTCCTGAAAATATTGAACCAGAAATATGTGTTGTACAAAAATTGTTATCAACATAAAATGTAAATGTTTTGTATCATATCTTGAAAGAGGAGTTTATAGCCCCAACTTCAAAAAAAGAAAAGTGGGAAACTTTATTAGATGTGTCAATCTCAGAAAATGAGCGGAAATTCTATTTTGTAAATGCATCATAATGCACAAAAGAGACAAAAATAATTTATTTTTAATATCGATTACTGATGAATTATATTGCTACCAACTCCTTTCGTCATAAAGTCAAGCTGTCAGAAAATAGTATATGTACATTCTGTAATATTGAAACTGAGACAATCATTCACTTATTTTATGATTGTGTATATGTGATTGAATTTTGGAAAGAATTTGTAAAATGGTTTAATGTCCTTGAAAAAGATTATAAAATATCCAAAAAAAACTGTTTTACTTGGTAATGTAGAAGGAAGTTGCTTAGAAAATTTTCTTATATTAGATGCAAAAAAAAGCATTTATTATTCAAGATAACAAGACAAAGGGCCATTATTTATTGATGCAGTAAGATTATTTAAGTATTACAGAAACATAGAAAAATATTGTGAAAAAGTTGTTCAATGTAAGGACAATAGACTCAATAGACCCTGTATGATAATGTATACAACAAGTGAAGAAAAATCAAATTTAAATTGTATTTTTTTATATCTATATACTCTATTTGGTACATTTGTTTTGTTTATGGATAAATTGTATGAATAACTGTCATATGTTTACATCTATGTATATCAATTTTTTTAAGTTTAGAAAGTGCACTGTGTGAGTGTGTGTAATTGTGGTGGTGAGTAGGTGGTAACTGTATGCTATGTGTTTGTTTTTATGTAAATGGAAAAAAGCTTCAAAATAAAACATAAAAAAAGAGATTTCCTTAGATCTGTCACTGTTAGTTATCTTTATCATTTACATTTAAACTACTTAACAAGTATCTCTGTTGGTGGACAGACTCTCCCCGAGGATACTTGTCTCTGATATACATTTAATCTACTGAACAAGTACCTCTGTTGATGGACAGACTCTCCCCGAGGATACTTGTCTCTGATATACATTTAATCTACTGAACAAGTACCTCTGTTGATGGACAGACTCTCCCCGAGGATACTTGTCTCTGATATACATTTAATCTACTGAACAAGTACCTCTGTTGATGGACAGACTCTCCCCGAGGATACTTGTCTCTGATATACATTTAATCTACTGAAAAAGTATCTATGTTGGTGTTCAGACTCTCCCCGAGGATACTTGTCTCTGATATACATATAATCTACTGAACAAGTATCTCTGTTGATGGACAGACTCTCCCCGAGGATACTTGTCTCTGATATACATTTAATCTACTGAACAAGTATCTATGTTGGTGGACAGACTCTCCCCGAGGATACTTGTCTCTGATATACATTTAAACTACTTAACAAGTATCTCTGTTGGTGGACAGACTCTCCCCGAGGATACTTGTCTCTGATATTCATTAAATCTACTGAACAAGTACCTCTGTTGGTGGACAGACTCTCCCCGAAGATACTTGTCTCTGATATACATTT
The DNA here is from genome assembly GCF_032062105.1 of Saccostrea cuccullata. Classification (NCBI taxonomy): domain Eukaryota; kingdom Metazoa; phylum Mollusca; class Bivalvia; order Ostreida; family Ostreidae; genus Saccostrea; species Saccostrea cuccullata. The sequence continues at coordinate 9,431 of NW_026918553.1, read as the reverse complement.
AATCTACTGAACAAGTATCTCTGTTGGTGGACAGACTCTCCCCGAGGATACTTGTCTCTGATATACATTAAATCTACTGAACAAGTATCGCTGTTGGTGGACAGACTCTCCCCTAGAAAACTTTCCTCTGATATACATTAACGAGTATCTCTGTTGGTGGACAGACTCTCCCCGAGGATACATGTCTCTGATACACATTTAATCTACTGAACAAGTATCTCTGTTGGTGGACAGACTCTCCCCGAAGATACTCGTCTCTGATATATATTTAATCTACTGAACAGGTATCTCTGTTGGTGACAGACTCTCCCCGAGGATACTTGTCTCTGATATACATTTAATCTACTGAACAGGTATCTCTGTTGGGGACAGACTCTCCCCGAGGATACTCGTCTCTGATATACATTTAATCTACTTAACAAGTATCTCTGTTGGTGGACAGACTCTCCCCGAGGATACTTGTCTCTGATATACATTTAATCTACTGAACAGGTATCTCTGTTGGTGGACAGACTCTCCTCGAGGATACTTGTCTCTGATATACATTTAATCTACTTAACAACTATCTCTGTTGGCGGACAAACTCTCCTGGAGGATACTTGTCTCTGATATACATTTAATCTACTGAACAACTATCTCTGTTGGTGGACAGACTCTCCCCGAGGATACTTGTCTCTGATATACATTTAATCTACTTAACAACTATCTCTGTTGGTCGACAGACTCTCCCCGAGGATACTTGTCTCTGATATACATTTAATCTACTTAACAACTATCTCTGTTGGTGGACAAACTCTCCCCGAGGATATTTGTCTCTGATATACATTTAATCTACTGTACAAGTATCTCTGTTGGTGGACAGACTCTCCCCGAGGATACTTGTCTCTGATATACATTTAATCTACTGAACAGGTATCTCTGTTGGTGGACAGACTCTCCCCGCGGATACTTGTCTCTGATATACATTTAATCTACTGAACAACTATCTCTGTTGGTGGACAGACTCTCCTCGAGGATACTTGTCTCTGATATACATTCAAATAAGGATTAAAAAAAAATAAACGAATTCATACTGGCTGACACGGTTCAGTATGAAAAAGGGTGTTTAACTTTAAAGTCTACAAAATGAACAGGCCCTGTCAGAATGGTTGATCACTGTCAGATGCTTTTTTTATATACAGTCAGTAAATCGCCAGTTATGTACATGTACATGTGTAAAAACAAACCAAACCTTTACCTGTATTAAAGAATTTGAGGTTTCAATCAGAGATAATTTTTTTCTTTTCAAACCCTATGTGTTCTAATTTAAAACATTCTATTAAAATTTCAAAATCTGAGACATTTTTATTTAAATATTCAAATAAAAAGAATATCGAAATACTGTTGTTGAGTGACGCATTTAGAAATAGAGAGACAATAGAAAATGAATTTTTTTTTACCAGATAAGTTTTTTTAAATAGATTGTTTTATCACGGTTAAAAATAGAGGGAGATAACTCTTTCCAAAACTCAAGGCCATATAATAAGACACACCCCACTCTGACATTTCTATAGTTACTGTATTAAATGTGAATAATGTCTAAATATTCTGAGAGTTCGACATCTTCACATCTGTTATGAATTTATTTCCTTTTTTCTGTTGCTACTAGGAATAGAATACCTTAAAGCAACCCTATGAGACTAAACTCTTAAACTTTTAACGCTGTTTATGATATTGAATTTACTCAAAGTGGACGGATTTATCTTGGCAAAATTAAGGATTCACTTAATTAGAAAATGTCGGAGTGTATTTCGTCCTCGCAATGTCAGGGATGTTGAGTCAACACTTTGCCCTTAGGCCCATGGCAAAGTTAATCATTGCAATGATAAACATTAAAAGTCGTACAGAACGATTTAGGTGGAACTTTTCAAGGCGAGTAGGATATCATGTATGTCACCCTTTTGACGCAAGATAACTGCCTTCTAATGATAATACATACAGGACAGATCCCTTAGGCACATAATCAAGACTGATGTACCCAGGGCAAAGCCCACATAATCAGGACAGATGTACCCAGGTCAACCCACATAATCAGGTCAGATGTACCCAGGGCATAGCCCACATAATCAGGACAGATGTACCCAGGGCAAAGCCCACATAATTAGGACAGATGTACCCAGGGTAAAAACCACATAATCACCACAGATGTACCCAGGGTAAAACCCACATAATCAGGACAGATGTACCCACGGTACAGTGTAAAACCCACATAATCAGGTCAGATGTACCCAGGGCAAAGCCCACATAATCAGGACAGATGTACCCACGGTAAAACCCACATAATCAGGTCAGATGTACCCAGGGCAAAGCCCACATTATCAGGACATATGTATCCAGAGCAAACACCACATAATCAGGACATATGTACCCAGGGCAAACACCAAATAATCAGAACAGATGTACCAAGGGCAAAGACCACATAATCAGTGGCACGTTTTACCAAACGAACTCACGAATAAGACCAAAAACTTTAAATTATTGTAAAATTTTGCAAAATTTATAATCCTCTTTGAAATTTTCTGCGTACAAATATAGTACCACATTCTTTTTAAAAAGTTTAAAACAATTTTTGATATAATCTTGATTAAAAAATTATATGAATAATTAAACTTGGTCTTAAATCGAAAGTCATTTTGTAAAACGGGCCCAAGGAAAGATGTACCCAGGGCAAAAACCACGTAATCCATGAGATAAAACACGCCCTTTAAGCTTAGTTTAATGGTGGCTTATAGGTCCTTGATGATGGTTTAATGGTTGTATTTAAATCACCATAAAGTAACAATTACAACACCATAAAGTTACCATTACGCCATCTCAAAGTCCTTAAGGGATGCTTTATTGTAGTTTAATGGTAGCTTAATGGTGGCTTACAGGTTCTTAATGGTAGCTTTTAGACCATCATTAAGTCACCATTAAGCTACCATTAAGCCAAACTTATAGGTGCTTAATGTCCAAACTCCACTAAGCTACCATTAAGCCACCATTACGCAGTCGATTATTCTGTTGATATGGGTGAAAAAATTATTTTTATTGTGATTTATAAATTATAAGTGTCGAGTTTACATATATCTTGATTTGGTAAAAATAAGGAAAAAGAATGAAACTCAAAATTTAAAATAAAAAAAAAAGGCCCGAAGGGGGCCGAATCCATTACCTGTAGATTAAGAGGCAAACGCCCTAACCGTTAGGCTACCACCGCTTAATATTCTTTGTAAAAATATTAAACCTTTGTTTTTCACAAAATCTGTTTGGACTTGTAAAAATATTAATTTCGTTGAACCTTTCCAAAGTAGATGCACCAAGATAATGACAACATAATCTGGACAGAGGGTACCCAAGGCAAAGACAACATAATCAGGAAAGATGTACCCAGGCCAAAGCCCACATAGTGAATACAAGGAACATTTCAAAAGTTGGCATGTATGTGCATGCCAATGGTAGGTCACACCTGGTTACAGGCAGGATCGCGATGAATTAACAGCAGTTCTGCGTCATGGTAAAGGGAGGGGGGTTAATTCATAGTCCATACTGTAAGTTTAATAAAAAGCTTAATTATTATATGAAGTTTATTGCATCGATTTCAAAAATACAATTTTTTTCCTAAAACATACACATATATGCATCTACTGTTTTGTTCCTTTTTAAACTGAATTATGCATTTTTTTGATTGTCATAATCTTGTCAATATCAATACGAAAAAGAAAAGAGATTATCAGTATGTTGCCTGAACATGTCTCAGAATATTTTAACTTTTCCATTTATCAAATTTTTATTAAAAGATGTAGGCTTTGTGTTCGAAAAAATTGATACGGAATTATGGACACAAAGTTTATGCTAATGATTAGGACAACAACACACTATCAAACACTAGAATATTTTATCCTTCCCAACTTAACTTGAACTTAGAATTTCTTTGATAGAAGTTACATACTATATATTTGTTTCTTTTTCAATAGCATAACTCAAAGTCTTCAATATAGACCGAACAAGAACAGGTTATTCTGATCAGTAGGGTCAAACAGGTAGAATAATTCCCGATGTACATGTCAGTGGTAGGTAACACCTGTTTACAGGTAGGATTGTGATAACCGCAGTAAAACGATGATTTACAATATTACTGTAAAGGGGGGAAGGAGGGGTAATGCATAATCCGTAACTGAAGTGTTAAGTTCAATAAAAAGCTTAAGTATTACATAAATTTTATTGCATCGATTTGTAGAAAAAAAATATTCCTAAAAACGTAGTTAACATTTACTGTTTTGTTTTCAGACATACATTTAGACATTTACTTACAATTGGCATGTATCTGTGGGGATGTTGGTAGGTACTTCAGTTAATCCTCTCCTAAAACAGTTTACATATGTCCCATTACAGGAGTCACTCCCACAGCTACAGCCACTAGGACAGGCCTCAGTCACAGGTCCGTACATCAGAACACAGACAACTAACGTCCACACAATCAGAGTCATTCTTATCAATCAAAGAATATTCACATGAAGGAATTCTATATCATACAACACATTTACAAATCAGCCATGAAAAACATCTTTTCTCAATGTTCACATGTACTGAGATGAGGAAGCAATTCAGATTTGACACACATTCACACAGGCACTTAAGGAGAAGACGCCCCTCCCCTTTTCCTTTCTTAAACCAGGGACTGACATACTAGTACTGTTTCGTCCTTTTTTGTGATTGCAATGCATTACATGTTATTCATAATGTAACACACTTTGATTCTATGAGCTTTTGATGCATCAAAGTAGAGAAAACATGTAACTCTTTCTTCCGTCTTCTGTATCACCTAGCGTAATTGTTTACACATAAAAAAAAATGATATGCACTGACTTTGTGACGCATTGTTTTTCATTTCTTTTTTAAATACCACCGAGTTGTATATAGATTACATGTACACATGTTACAGTTAAATAACGAGAATAAATTTGGGTTTGCAAATCAGTGTAGCACTTATAAATGAAATGAAAGAATTGAAATATTAACATACCATGTTAAATTATGTTTTAGATATACAAAATAATTTCGGACAACGTCGCGAATAAAAGAAATGCATTCATTCTCTCTCAACCTCCGACGCAGGGTCGACGTTCCTCTATCTTTCAGTAACTTCTCCTGTGAATTTGTAATACGATTTTGTAGAAAAATCCCAATAACTGATTGATTTATTTCATTTTGTCTTTGTCCTATTCAAAAACGATAAACCCATATAGAAAAGACGCCATATACAGATCACGGGCTTCAATTTCAACCTTAAATCACAATCAGGGCAATTGATCATGGGTACCTGTAAAGTGTGAAACGAAAAAGAAACGAAACGAAATTAACTGAAAGGAAACGAAATCTGCTGAAACGAAACGAAACTCACCGAAACGAAACGAAATCAAACCAAAACCTGCCAAAACGAAACAAAACCAACTTTCAGAATGTTTTTCAAATCAAGGTATATACATATATTTTGATATAAACTGCATATAGTCTATTTTTACTCTATTTGATAACAGTTTAAGTACAGACATTTGTATCGTATACAGGGCACCCCTGCTCATTTTTGTTACAGGGTATCTAACTAAATTTCAAGGACCCTCATTTCAAGCTCATATTTTGTTAATATATCAATCATTGATCTGATTAAATTGGCATTGTTCGCCTCGAGAGACTTTTTCTTGTCAATATTTAATCGTTTTATATATCTTTGGTCGAGCCTCTTAATTTGTAAACCAATCATTTATTCTTCGAAATTTACGGTACCTCGATTCAAAATTGGACCGTATACGCAGATGGTATACACGAACTTCAAGTTAGGGTTATAAGTGAACGAAAAAATCAGAGACCTCTGGATGGAATACTCGGAAGTCTCTGGTTTTATCCTATGTTTAAAGACATTCGCACAGTACAGTGACTTTATTTCGACCCGTACATAAACGGTCCTTTACATGCATCACACCAAATTTGATAAATAATATGTTGTATTTAGATGACCAAGGGCTGAAAATAAGAGTAAGACATAAAAATAAAAAAAAATACTACACATATTCAAATTATTCATGCATAGTATGTTCCTGCATATTTGTAGCTGGCAACAGTTCATACTTTATACATCACTAGAAAAGGGATCATAATTTATCGGTGTTAAAATTTTATATTAACATTGAAGCGCTTGAACTATTTAAACTTTATATGAAGTAGAAAAGTCCACATGTAGTTACACACATATAATTGTATACCTTGATTTGAAAAAAAATTGATAGTTTCGTTTCGTTTCTGTAGGTTTCATTTTGATTTTTTCATTTCATTTCGGTAGGTTTCTTTTCGTTTCGGTAGATTTCGTTTCGTTTCGGCAGATTTCGTTTCGCACTTTATAGGTACCCATTGATCATTGACCGATCTCTATCATGCATCCGTCAGTGGTGACAAGAGGCCTTTGTTTTAAGATCTCATTCCCATATTCCATTTCAAATTGCCGAGCGCACTGTAAAGAAAAAGTTGCTGCGTATTTCTTTTTATCAGGTCAGTCGCAGCTGGGGTTTGAACCGACGACTTTCTGTTCACGAAGTACTCACTCTATTGGCCGAGCTACCGTGTCAATTATTTCAAGGTTTCCTTCATATTAAACGAAGATCAAAATTTATTTTTAGTAAGGAAATATCAATTTTAAAAATGAAATATTTGGACGTGCATTTTATTGGACTAATGTTAAACAGGCGTATACTGTTTTTGGTGCATATCACCGTGATATTGTGCCTTTCAAAGGTTAAGAACAGAGCCGATAGCAAAGGGTAATTGATCAGTCAAAACGAGATTATTTTTACACCTCATACAGCGGGAAAAGACTTTTAATATTATATCAAAATACTTTAAAATGGAAAAAAGCGTGTCTATTCCAGATATAAAGAGAAAAAACAACAGCAGCGGGTAACTTTACATACTTAAGCTTGTTCATTGGACAGTGATGCTTGAAGTATATACAAGTATATTATTTTTCTTATGTATTCCATGCTCTCTGATTGGCTCAAACTTGATCACATGATCAATTATATAACAGCATAAAGACGAGTTACTATTTATAGATTATTAAATGCATATCGACTTAATGCTTTTAAAAATGGAAATGGAAATAATTTTCTGTAAAACAACACTTGTGCTGAATTCTTAATAGCTAAGAATGAGTATGACTTGATTTTTCTTTTTAAAAAAAGTACTCTTTATTCATAATTTTGATGTTCTGTAATAATTAGTAAGACATAGGATGCCTTGAAGAAGAATCTACTTTATGTTAAAACATAATAAAAGATTTTTTTTTAAATCAATACAAAACTTAATTAGGCAAATTAGCCTTTTAAAAAAGGAAATCCCTTAAATTATTTCATCATACAAAAAATAACACACAATACATTATTAAACAGATTTTTTTTAAATCTCTAGTCTCTCGGTGTTAAAAAAAGAAAAGCGAATGGTGACTTTGTTAATATCTGTAAAAAATAATATAACAAATGTAGCTCTTTAATTCGGTCAATCCATAGATATATCGACTTCACAGAAAAGCATATGGACCTCGCACTTCGTCAGGGTTAGGGTTAGGGATCGAGGGAGCTTGAAAATTTTTGCTCTATAACTCAAAATCGGTAAATATTTCGATATGGTTATCGATATGAAATGGGTTCTTTAACATCTTATTGATCTCATGAAAACGTTATTTTGTTTAAGTCATGTGTTATAAATGAGCAGAAAACTTTATAGTCCATGTACAGGTAAGTGATTTTATGCGGCAAGTGAAGAATTATATATGCGTACGCGTAACACGTATAACTGAAACAAACTGGATAAGAATAATATACGTAGCTAAATTGAATGTTAAACTTTGTTGAAATAAGATTTTTAACGTATTCTCTAGCTGGATGTCATACAGATTATTCAGGGACAACTTTATCCTTGTGTTTAGTTTAAAGAACAAGACGGGAGAGAGGAAAAATACTTATTAAGTATTAATATTCAATGTAGCATTATTTATTTTAAAAAAATTCAAGCTTAAGATAATTCACTGTCATTCAATCCATGCATCGTGAATTTTCCTCGGACTCTGATAGTTTTGTGTGTGCAGTGTGCGTGTTTTGTGTGTACAGTTATCACATGCTTATGAAACCCGTTTATCGATCGCGCTTTGACCTGTATACATTCGTGAAGTCAACATTACCGCTCTCTGATTTTTACTAGAGTCCTAGATTTAAGATCAAGAAAATATGTCATTTGCGCTAATCGTTAGAATATTTCTATACACAAATATAAAGGTTTTCTTGAACATGATTTAAAAGTGTTGAATGTCGGATTCTATTCTTTGACGAATGAATAAAAGGTGCTGCGTTTACGCGCGCTTTTCTCATCTGCTGAGGTATCTATGGACGAGTTCATCGGTTACACTGAAGGGTGACACAGGATGACATATCGATAACTCTGCCAATTTTGATAGTGATTATAATTGCACAGGTTCATAAATTAATGTTAAATTCTACCCTTGTGAAGTCTATTATAGTCTCGTTATTTAAAAAAGTTGTGGATATCAATACTGCAACTGGTTTTTAGCTCACCTGAGCCGAAGGCTCAAGTGAGCTTTTCTGATCAAAATTTGTCCTTCGTCTGTCGTTGTCGTTGTCGTCGTTGTTGTTGTCGTTGTTGTCGTAAACTTTTCACATTTTCATCTTCTTCTCGAGAACCACTTGGCCGATTTCAACCAAACTTGGCACAAAGTATCCTTGGATAAAGGGGATTCAACTTTGTTCAAATGAAGGGCCACGCCCTTTTCCAAGGGGAGATAATCATAAATTTGTTAAAAATTAATGGCATTTTTAAAAAATCTTCTTCTCCAGAACCGATGGGCCAGGAAAGATGAAACTCATGTGGAAGCATCCTCAGGTAGTGTAGATTCAAGTTTGTTCAAATCATGACCCCCGGGGCAAGGGTGGGGCCTAAATGGCCGACCCAAGTTTTACATAGGAATATATAGGAAAAATCTTTAAAAAATCTTCTTCTCCAGAACCACTGGGCCAGGAAAGATGAAACTCATGTGGAATCATCCTCAGGTAGTGTACATTCAAGTTTGTTCAAATCATGATCCCCGGGGCAAGGGTGGGGCCAAAATGGCCGACCCTAGTTTTACATAGGAATATATAGGAAAATCTTTAAAAAATCTTCTCCAGACCCGCTGGGCCAGGAAAGATGAAACTCATGTGGAATCATCCTCAGGTAGTGTACATTCAAGTTTGTTCAAATCATGACCCCCGGGGCAAGGGTGGGGCCAAAATGGCCGACCCTAGTTTTACATAGGAATATGTAGGAAAATTTTTTAAAAATCTTCTTCTCAAGAACCACTAGGACAGGAA
>NW_026918552.1:0-14110 GCF_032062105.1 Saccostrea cuccullata | reverse complement strand
CACACCGTTAATATGTAGTCGATTTGAAAGCCACAGTAATTTTTTTCTTCTTTTCATACAGTTTTCCGATACTCAACGACCTTTTCTGATATAAACTTCAAATAACACACTATGTACATGTGTATAATCAGAACAATTGCAGTGGCGGATCCAGGAATTTTGGAAGGGGGAATAGAAGGCACGGAGTCCGGGGAGACTTCACCGACGCCCTCAGTGGGTTTAGGGCAAAGCCCTAGTGAAGGTCCGGAAGCTGACAAATTCTTACAAATATTAGATGTTTTTCCTTGATTTTAGAATAATGGACATATAAATTCTATTTACAAAAAATTCAAACGCGGGGGGGGGGGCTCACGCCCGGCGCTCCGGACCTGGATCCGCCTTTGATTTGTATTATGCTTTGTCACTGGGCATTATACATTAACGAATCCATTTTTATTGAAAAAAGCACCTGTCTATGTAAAATAATGAATTTAAAATATCCAAAAAATAGTAAACACTGTAAATTCTAGAATATAGCTTTAATATTAAGATAAGGAGTAAAGAAAAGCCGTGATAGAACATCATTTACCTTAAAAAATTTAATATATTTTTACTGGAATTATTGATTGTATGGTTTAGTATATTTTTTATGTTTTCATTAGAGCCAACCGTTCAAAAGTGGTCATCCGGAAAAAGTTTAAATTAAGGTACGCCCATTACCACAGGCAAGGTAATTAGGTAAAAAACGAAGGTGGCAAACAAGTCTTATCATATCTTTATTCCTTTATCGTGTAGTTATCACTGATTGGATGATAATTTCAAATTCCACTGCTTTGACTTCGTTATTTGTTTTACATGAACTACATGGAGATAATGAAAGTAATGAAGTTAACTAATATTGAGTCATATATATAACAGTGTAAACATCATTGGTATACAATAAAGTTTTGTGGATACAAACTAACGGACAGGCAAAAAATGATTTACCTCTACTTTCGGTTTTGGTGTTGACAATGTTCTGCGATGTTGTAATGATTAAATTTGCAAGTAAGTAATCATAGACGTTGCCTCTTATGCATTTTAATTAAATAAATGAAAATCAACACATTGGAGGATATTTCAAATTGAGGAAATAATTTTCCATAGTAAATCTAAAAATCAATTTAAAATATGGTTTATTTTTAGCATTCTTAGCAAATATACTTCTGTTGATATATTACTGTAGTCCAAGGCAACAACCGAAATGCATAACAGAAAACATGTTAAGTATAAAACACTTCTCATTTATTCAAATGACGAAAAATGTAATCCATAAAAAAATAACATATTATTAAATTTGCTGGCAGACATAATGATTATGATACTGTGAACCTCCATTCACCTTATTGTTACAAAACAAAAATGTGATAATATTCCTATAAAAATCACTTGAACGGTGGTTGCATTAAAGATATTTTATTTGAAGATGCAACGAAATTCGGTCAAGATTCTAGATCTGGTCGATGGTATCATGCTAGATGTAGCTTTATAGCTTAACCGACCAGCTCTCCTCAATTTATCGAAAATCAGCACTACATATGTTTATCAAAAAAAGATTAAGTTCATGCAATAATTTTTTATTTGTTTTTTTTTTTATTTCACTACTGTTGTAAAGATTTAACTAACATGTCTGTAAGAGATAATATTCGAAATAATTTTACCATCATCTTGTTGAGAACAAGAGTTTAATACTTGTAGAAAATCAACACTAATGTAGCTCTAGTTTAAGAAAGGTGGAGGAGTAAGAAAGGCTTTACAATATTAAACAATGAAAAGTAATAATCTTTTAGATTTCAACTGGTACTAGAATGGAGAAACCAACCTTTCTATTTATCATCATATTTTGTCAAGTAAGTAGCTTAAGAATTGAGAGATTATTTTTAATTTCAAAGATATTTTATTCACTGAATTTCAACAAGAGATTTTTTTTACATTATAGTATATTGGTTATATTTTTGACGTACCTCTTCCATTATTGCAGCCCGGGGGACCTGGCTGCTCTATACATACATGTATAAGTTTAAGTGTTGGGTGTATGGTGATTGGGGTGGGAGAAGGTATTCAGAATTAAAGGTTTTCTAAACATTGAAAAGATTGTTAATCAGAATGTTCTTTCCCTTTCTAAATTACGAGAGGCATAAAATATTTATTTCCATATTAAGTGAATATGTAAAAATAAATAATTATGTTTTACATATTTAATATATAAAGTTGCTTATCATTTACTATCGAAAAACGACAGATCCCTTTTTTTCTTTTTTAGAAAATCGAATTTTACTTCTCGAACAAAAACGTACTAGTTCATGTTTTATATTCTAAAATTGAAAATTAATATATTTTTGAATATAGGTGATGCATGTGTCTACATGTAACTTCAATTTATATATTATGCAGCCAACATTTACATGAGGAATTGATCAAGTTTAAAATTATATCGTTTTTGTTTGATTTTTATTCGACTATAAGTTTTCAAAATATTCGCAACTATCGTCGCCATCAATTAGACGCATGTCTTTTCACACATATCAAAGCGGTTTGATGATCAAGACTCACTTCCATTGTTTACTTCATATAATGATATATTTCCCGGGCGACAATTGATGTTTACATCAACGTTTACTTGCTAGGTATTTAGGACAGAGTTTTCGTGTACTGATTTACAAAAAACAATTACTATTGTTTCGGATTGCCCTCGTTCTGAGGCGGAGTGGAATGTAGCAGCTATACGTAAGAAATGTGACTCCGTCTGTCCAACATCAAGGTATCACTGCCTCATTACCAAGGAAATGGATGCTACCATAGAAGTCTGCGCTGTACCGATATTCATGCAAGGTAATTAAGAGCAGAGTGTACATAAGACAAGTAACAATTTTCTTTACCTATTTCATCGAAAGTTGTTCCCTTGTATAAATCTAGAGAATTGAATCCTACATTCCTTAAAGGAATTTTACTCTTATTGAAACAGACCACAATTTGGGCTTCTGAGGAAACTTCATCTCATTGTTTCTTTAATGTTAAAACAGTTGTTGTTACGGTAGTTTCATTTTCAAAAAGGGGCAGATAAACAAAAAAATATCAAACGACTTACATTTGATAACTTCATGTATTGCCTTGGGAAGAGATGGCCAAACTGCAATTAAAAAGAGGAAGGTTGCTTTAAAAATAATACTTTCCATAGAAAAAAGTAGGTGTGTATGTTTAATAAAAAACACAACGGAACATTGTTATACTTCCGACCGTTTGTGTCATGTTGCTATTACCATATTTTTCTCAAATGTAAAAAATAATTTAAAAATCAAGGCTTAAAATATTCACATGGAAAGGAGCTCGGTGATAATGATTACAGAGACGATTCTCAGGAACTGATCATGTGACCAAACAAGTTCATTGCCCAGAATACTTTTCAATCTTGTTTTTTATATTTCTTTAATACATTCAATGAAGAACTCTTCCATCTTGTTTTAATGAGATCTATACTTCTTTCTATCTAAATGATGTATTTAATATCTGAAATGGGTTTTTGTAGGTTTCTGTGCATATTTCAATGTTGATGAGAAACGAATACGTAACCTATTTGCTGCAGATTGTTCTAAATTTACCATTCCCTGTCCAACACGATATCATTCGACTGAGGCATTTAAGTGTAAGTGATCCTCCTCTAGCAGTACTAATCTTCCTGCATTTCCTGTTTTGTAGGCTTTGTTGTGATTCTAAAAAAAATGACACAGAGGAAAATATTTTCTTTTAGGAAATATAGCTTTGAAAATGTCAATATATCTATATAGTCTATGAACATATTAAAGTTATTCTTTTTAATTCTGCAGATCCTGTATGTTACGATCTTACTAAGGTATATGTAACTGTCGCTCCCAATCCTAGTCCTACAACCATGTCGAGCAATTCCATAGTCGGATCTTTTGAAAGCATGTATGCATAAATAACAAGAACAAATTCATCCTTTTTAAAGTTATTCTATTAAGGATTAATTCATCTTTAGAGCTACTTTTTCAATAAATAAAAAAAGGAAATCATAAAATTTTAATTCAATTACCTTTTTGTTAGTTACTTTCAAAATTATTTTGTTAAAAAGCATACTGATTGTACACACAAGTACTCTGAAGTTGACATCGAAAAGATGCTGAGTTTCAAATAGACATTATGTATGTGGTTTTTGGAGACCAAGTCCTTCCAACAATCATTTGGAATTTTCATGGATATCAACTGTGCCCATTTATTAGCAGACCTATTTTACTTTCATAGAAAGCAAAATATGAGCAAAATCTTATACATGAAAAGAAGAAAACACTTGCTGTGGCCTTCAACTCGATATTGAGATATATTGACGACGTATTGTTGATGAACAATGGTTACTTCCATTCTTACGTCGATACAATATATCCTGTTGAGCTTGAGATAAAAGATACCACAGAGTCTGACACATCTGTTTCATACTTGGATATTTTACTTGAAAAAGACGTTAATGGTAATCTAACAACCAAGCTATATGATAAACATGATGACTTTAACATTTTTATCGTCAACCACCCTGACTTATGCAGCAACATACCTTCATCACCTGCATACGGAGTTTATATCTCTCATTTGATTCGATACGCAGGAACATATTCAAATTATTTAAGGACATTCATTATGCTTGCTTATAATAATTAATAAAAAAAATAATATAAATTAATTTTTGAGCATTAATTAATCAGTCTTTTGAATTTTCAAAAAAAAAATTATTACATTTTGGATGTAAAATCTTCATATATTCTGTAAAATATTTTTTAACTATCAACAAAACTTTCAGTATTTTATTCCAAAATAATAGTTATTTTATAATTATCTTTGTGAATATATTCGTTTTTATATCAATTATTGACAATTTTGACATCCCTATATTCAAATTATTTAAGTAGGTTATAATAATTAATAAAAAAAAAATATTTAATTTGAGCACAGTTACAATTTTCGATATTTTTTTTTACAAAAGATTTTATTTTCTTTGAGCATGAAAGTATTTTAAACTATATCTTTATTCTGTTTTTCAGAAATATATCTGTTGACACTGGTGATAGTTCTGTTTTACCGATTATTCTGCCTGTAATTATTCTTATCGTTATTATGCTCATCATTCTTGGAATAGGCATAGGCATTGTAGTATGGAGAAAAAGGAATAGACCCTCACAGACCAAAGAAAGTGAGTGGGCTTGATACATGTATTACAGTGAAATAGCTACGCAATAAATCATGTTGAAATGAATTTATATTCTGGCTTTTATGAAGTAAGATATTACTAGAAATTCAATTTTTCAATTTGATAGAAAATTAGTTTCAGCTACTTAAAAAAGAATTTACATCATATTTTCATTTTTAAAATTTGTCTTCTTATGTCTTAAATTTTTTTTCTCAGTAGAAATTTAGTTTTCACTTCACCAAATAAAAGGATATTTTATGTAGCTTGAGATATCGTGCAATGCATCGTGCAGAAAGAAACATTCGGATATTTTTTTTTTATTATGGCCATTATCTTTGAAACGACAAGTTCAATAAATTGGATCACTAATCAAAATAAACATCGTCAATTTGTTTTAGTTTGATTGAAAATTATGTCATTTATATTATTTTACCGAAAAACTTACTTTTTGTACATGTCTAAATGTATTTCTAGGACTGGATCTCGAACAAGGACCACTTTCATTAGCTTTTAGAACCTTTCCAATAAATTAGCTGATCATAATATATTTACATGTACTTGCTTTTCAGAAAGTCATGAAAATGCAAATAACATGGGAGAAACAGAGCAATTGTTAGGTAATTAAAACACGTTTTCTGGTGGAAAGCTAAAAAGAAGACTTGTTTGGATATTGAACTTTCTTTTATCTTTCGTTTGTAAAATTGCATCATTGAAATATATATGCTGTAGAAAATCAAGACGATTTGGGAAACGAAAAAGAGGGGATACATAATACAGAGATTGAAGAATTAAAGAGGCAATGTAAGGATACAATACTTCTTGATATCTATTTTATTATTTATACGTCGTGCATATTCTCTTGCCATAAACTTAATTTAAATGAATTAAATTAAAATTCACAAACACCAAACTGGGAAAATCAGTTCAATGAAGGTAAGAATGTATTATAGAACTATAATTATTAGAACTTATTTATAAGTCTATACATTTGTACAGATGATACTCAATTAGAGGAAATGCTAAGAGAAATTAAAAAGTTACAACAACAGAAAGAAATACAGGAGGAGGACAAGATAACTTTAATGAAGAAGGTGATTGAGAAAAATCAGGAATGCAAACAACTTAATAACAAATTACAGGAGGCAAAGGTATGAAAAAGAGAGATCACGAATTTAAAAAAAAGATATATTGCGTTTATATGTAAGTGACTTAATAATGTAATTAGCATGTACAGTACAGTATGCACATGCAAGTTTTGAATTATGAATATCTATGAAGATAATTTTGTTGTAGGGAAATATTCGAGTACTTTGTCGACTAAGAGAATGTGATGGCCCAAAGTGTATATCTTCGGACAGCAAGGCTGTTAAACTTATCAAAACTGAGGTAATGATATAGTATTTTTTCACTGTAAAGTTGATATAACAATAAACTAAAATTATTCCGGAATTGTCACATTAAAAATAGCCACCTGATTTTAGCAAACTTTTGTAGTCTTCAGTGTGAATTTTAGTCATGGTCATGTTATTTGATTTTTTAGGCAATTTTGATTATACTTCAAGAAATTAAAATACTTTTTGATTTCAAGTAATAAATTAAGAGTGTCTTTTTACTTTTACTCCTTGTTGCGTTCTTTGTGTCCTAAATTCAGTTTTTATTTTTATGGGGTTATTTTGTTTTTTTGTTTTTTTTCTTTAGAAAAAGTACACTTTTGAAAGAGTTTTTGGAGAAGATAGCAAACAGGAGGACGTTTATAGCGAAATACAAGAGTTAATCAGGGTAATATTTAGAAAAAAGGCCTCGTAAAAATTTTAACTTTAAAGCATTATGAGAGAATAATGAGCAGGAAATTCTCACTCCTCCATGGCAAGTGATCCCACCTCTGATGTTTCGGAGGTCCATGTTTGCTGTGCTCCTTTTTTGCAATTGTTTTATAGACTTTTGATCTTGTAAACTGTTCGTTATCTATATTTTTTTTATTTTTTTTTTTTAATTTTATCTGTTGTTGATATCTTACAGAGTTTTCTTGATGGATACAATTTATGTATATTTGCGTATGGACAAACAGGGTCTGGTAAAACATACACAATGGAGGGATCGAACTGGAATAAAACAACAGAACATGAAAGTCTGGGAATAATACCTAGAGCAATGAAACAAGTGTTTCAAGCAATTGAGGAACTGAAAGTTTGTGGTTGGAAGGTTGGAATTTAAGTTTTACATTCTGATTGATAGAACACATTATACACATGTGTATATTTTTTATTCTTTTTAATTCCTTGACTCTTTATAATGAACTACTTATGGGAACTGCAAAAGTATGAAGTAAATACTGTATGAAAATATTAACATAAGACATACCGAAATGTTAAATTACAAAATGAATGCATACTGTAAGGCACTGTTGTTGAATATTTAATGAAATCTATATGAATACACTAAAATGAATATTTCAAAAATATTTCAAAATCTTGGGAAACTTTAATAAAGCTTTTTTCTGGTTTTCGGACATTTCAATAAAACAATAAGATATATTTTCAGTATCATTTAAAAGCATCCTATATGGAACTCTACAATGAAAGAATTCGTGACCTATCAAAAGGGGTCACGGATAATGAGGACCATCCTATCAGGTATCCAGATGGAGATAAGGGTAAAGCAGAGGTCGCAAATCTCACTGAAAAAGACGTTTTTAACGAACAAGAGGTCTGTAATAAAAACAATCTAGACAGAATATATTGGGTTAATTTTAGAAGGAAAAGCATTATATCCTATTTGTTAGTCTTAAACATTTAATGAATATCATATTCCAAAATGCATAATTCTAATTTTCCTTAGGTATTGAAATTTTACGAGAAATGTTCCAAGAATAGAACTTCGGCAAAAACAGAGAGAAATGAGAGATCCTCAAGAAGCCACGCTATATTTAGATTAGAAATGACGGGAAGAGTGGAGGGTGTAGAAGGCAGAAAGGATACCTGTACAGGTGAATGTTACAATAAATATAGGATCTCACATAATTTGTGGTTGGATATGATTCTTTTCCAACGAATTGTGTGTTTTATATCCCCGAGTCTACAAAACATGTTAGATTCTTTTTATCCCATGTTTAATACACCACGATCAATGTTTTAAACTATTTTTATATAGGACTCCACTTCATTTTACTTAATCACTCTAACGCAAATCCCATTGTGACGTCACAACTGTGGGATATGACAAAAATATCCAATGAGTCATATCCACGGGATAAAGGGGTAAACATGGAATAATATCATTTAATCAGTTCATAACCGACGACGTGATATAATCAAAATCAAATGACTTTTTTTCCAACTCAAGAAAATTAACTATACCTTTTTTGAAAGAAAGAACACAGTTTTCTGTCAGTGCAAGAAGAATATTTTGAAAATTTTATCTAAGACCAGAAATGGTATGCAACATGTTTCCTCAGTGAGGTGACATGCTTAGCTTCTATTTAAAGTTTTATGGAGAGACCTTTTCAAAACATTAATATGTCTAAAGTTTGGATTATAGTTGTATACCAAGAAGGATATGGAGATAACGAACAGTCTTCAATCTCAAAGTCCATAAAACGATACAAAATAGGAGCAGAGCAAACACGGACCTCCGAAACTTCAGAGGTGGGATCAGGTGCCATGGAGCACCCCCTGCTGTGTGAGCACCCCCTGCTGACCGGTCACACCCGCTCCTTGTCATGATCAGGTTAGAACGGAAATCCGTTGTCAATTCAGTGTAAATAATGGACTAACAAATAGTATGAAAAACGTCAGTCAGCATTTGACCATAGAACTTACGAAATGATGACTTTAAACGAGTTTGCTGATATACTTGTTTCATCAACTTGCTTGTCAATAATTTACCTCGTTTTAGAAATTGTTCTTACATAGAGCATACTCTTGCGTATCGAATCAACTGAGATATATATACTCCGTATTTAGGTGCCATGGTGGAGTGAGCATCCCCTGCTGACCGGTCACACCCGCCGTGTGGTCCTTGTCATGATCAGGTAAGAACGGAAAAATCCGTTGTCAATTCGGTGTAAATAATGGACTAACAAATAGTATGGAAAACGTCAGTCAGCATTTAACTCAATGATAAATTGTATTTTCTGACAAGGTGATTGTATCGACCATAGATCTTACGAAATGATGACTTTAAATGAGACTGTTCATATTTTTGTATCATCAACATTTTGTCAATCATTTACCTCAATTTTAATATTGTTCATAGAGCATGTTCTTGCGTAACGAATCTACAGAGATATATAAATTCCGTTTACAGATAATGAAGGTATATTGCTGCATAAGTAAGGGAAGTTGACGATAGAAAAATTAAAGTCATCACGTTTATCTTATGGCTTTGTTGTTAGACTACCATTAACGTCCTTTTCAAGTAAGATATCTAAGTATGAAACAGATGTGTCAGACTCTGTGATATCTTTATCTCAAGCTCATTAACATATATGGTATCGACGTAGGAATGGAAATTACCATTTTAAATTAACAATACGTCGTCGATATCTCTAAAAGTCAAGTTGAAGGCCATAGCAAGTGTTTTCTTCTTTTGATGCATAAGATTTTGCACAAATTCTGCTTCATATGAATATAAAAATACGTCTGCTAATAACGGGAGCGCAATTGGTACCCATGGGAATTCAAATAATTTTTCAAATACCTCGTCTCCAAAAGCCACATTGATATTTTAAAGCTCACCAGGGTATATCCAATTAACATAGGAATAGAAATTTTCATTGTTAATTGACAATACAGTGTATATCGTCGATATTTCTAAATGTCGAGTTGAAGACCACCGCAAGTGTTTTCTTAAATTTTTTTCATGTATAAAATTTTGCAAAAATTCTGTTTCATATGAATACAAAAATAGGTCTGCTAATAACGGAGCGCAATTGGTACCCATTGGATTTCCAATAGACTGTTGAAAGACCTGGTCTCCAAAAATCACATAGATATTGTCAATCAGAAAATCAAGCATCTCTTTGATATCAACATCATAGTACTTGTGTGCACGTGTGCAATCAGAATGTGTTTAAAAAAAACAATTTTGCAAATGACCAATGACGAGATAAGTAAATTTACGGGTTCCATTTTCATTAAAAAAGCAGCTGTGAATAATATAAGAAAGCCTCGACTTTAATTTATCGTGGGGAATGTTTGTGTATAAAGTTGAGAGATCATATGTTTTTAGTCTGTAGATTTTGGTAAAATCTTGTAATTTCAAATTGCCCAAAGTGGAAATTTGAGTATCCAAATCTGATTCACACCACTTCATGAATATATTGTTGCACAGTTCTCTCATATTTTTAATACAGTTTTTATTAATACGTAAATCAAAATGTGCATCAGTATTCAATCTCAAAGTCCGTTAAACAATATACAAAATAAGACCAGAGCAAATACGGACCTCCGAAACATCAGAGGTGGGATTAGGTGCCATGAAGAAGTGAGCATCCCCTGCCGTCACACCCGGTCTTTGTGCACCCGGAACTTCTTGATGTTTTTTTTGATAATTAATGGTATGACTTCAATGGCGATTATTACTTCTGAGCATCATGGTTACCTTGGTTTTGTTTGGGATTTATTTTTTATTAGGTACACTTACCCTAGTAGATCTAGCTGGCAGTGAGAAGATAACGACTTCTGTGACAAGTTCTGCGGGACAGGAAACGAAAAACATCAACCTTAGTCTTTTGGAACTCACTAAAATTTTACGTAGTCTTCGATCAAAGGTAATTTTTTAGAGAGAGAGAGAAACATATCCTTAAACATTAAAAAGGAAAAAATATATTTGGTGGCGTTTCATGATCATCAACGAAAGTGTATGTGAATTGATTAATTTTTGCAAAATTGACCTTATTATCAGTAAATATTTTTATTGAATGACATAACACTTTTATTTCAGTCATATAAGGAATATTTTAACTTTTATATATCATCTGTTTTATGCTCATGATCTTTTAGATGGTTATTGACCTATTATTAATAATTCTCTACAAAGATAAACAATAGGAATTCCTCTTTGTTGGCGGTTGAGATCCTAACCAGAGACTATGTCTGCCATAAATAAAATGAAAAATATTCAGTCTTTGGTATTTAGTGAGCACGATATAATCAAGGAAGGGTATCAAATAGTGCATGAATAAAACTGTCATTTAATATTTTATTTTGAGAATCTAAGGGACAGTCTATTGTATTATGGATCATGATTGTGTTATATTATTTCATTTAACTAAATATGTTTATCAATATTATTTTCTTTTTTCCATCTTGCATTACGAACACTTTACACTATTTTTATTAAAATAATATTTGCACGTTCACTTTCCATTTTATAGAATCCTTTAACATACAGAAATTCGAAACTTACATACCTGATGAAAAATTCATTGGGAGGCAATAGTAAAACACTAATGATTGTAAATGCCAATCCTTCTATTGATTGTCAAAATGAAACGCAGAGGTCTCTGGAGTTCGGGAAGGAGGTATGATTCATGTATCTATAGGTAATGGAGAAAATAATCTTTAACTAAATCATTTTTACTAATAAGCAGAGTAATATTATGATAAAATTTCATTAATTTTACAAATTCTTTATTTTAAAGGTCAGTAAAGTTGTATTAGAGAATGTTCCGAAGAAGAATAAATAATCAGATTAAATATAACATGAAGTTTGGTGATTGTTTGTTATTGCATCCTTTACTATCGTGACTATTGTGATTAAGGAATGTATTTGATTATTGGACAAATTAAACTGTATTGTATATCGGAAAATATTTATAATATCTAACCGTCTAAACACCTATATAGTTAATATGATTTAATTTTTAATTTAATTTCATTAACTTTTCATATAAAAGTTTGTTTATTTTACATTATGTTGTATATAAATAAAATTGTTCTTGTTTTAGTTTTTAATTAATTTAGCGTCTAGCTTTTGAAAATCTTCACTGGTATTGTGGTGTCCACATTTCATTTGTTGGTGGAGGGCTGCAAATTGTATACCTGTACTTCCGATTCTAGCAGAGAGGAACATTTTCCGTGCTACCTCTTACAAAGGAACCTGTTTATAGTGTCTCGTCCGAAAGACTGGTCTTCAAGTCCCACAGTTGGATTCGAACCCGCGACATTAGGATATATTCCTTACTCCACGATCGACTATTAGAACAAAGGCTCTTACCACTGCGCCTAGTGCGACTCTTGTCTGTAGCTAGTAGCGCTGCTCAGATTGAATCTTAAGGATTGCAGATATGCAAAGTTGACATCTCTTTTACATATAAGAAGAGATTTCTTCGAATTCATTGAAATATGGTAGAGGTGTCAATTTGTCATAAGTTTAATCTATTTTAATGATAATCTATGTTAACGATAATGCAACGCTAGGGTTCAATGTAGAACATTTTAAAACTATTCTTTTTAATAGTGCTAATGTGTTTCATGAAAAATGCCACCGGCGTGAAGCGTCGTTGTTCATAACCTCATGAATCTTTAAAAATAATCATTTTTTAAAAATAAAGTACTATTTCAATATTTCGTTTTCTAGATTTTCAATATATTACAAATTATAATAATATTTAAAATGCAGAATCATAAATCAACTAGTCTGCAGCTCCACAAGTTCAAAAAGCAAAAGAGGAAGTATGATTTGATCAAGCTTGAATAGTCACTAGCTGAGAATTCTTTCATATAATTATGACTTAAAATGTTTTTTTCTTGATAACATTGTTGTGATTTTTCATTCATTCTTCTACGCAAAGTTATGTCCTCTCTAGAGCCGGGCTCATTATTTGAACAAACTTATTTAGCCTTCTCAGAAGTTTTAATTTGTTTTACTGGTTGTTGATATCAACATCATACAGTAACACTCACCAATCCTGGAAAACACGCTACAAACAATGTAAGTTAGGCTAACATATCCCATTACACTTGCTACGTCATAGTACCAAACATCTCGTTTGTATTCAACTGAGGTAGAAATTCTTCAAAATCTTCACATGAATTTTAAAAAAAGGAAACTTGCATAGGATTCATTTCCACATTTATGTTCGGTAAAATTATATTAAACTTTTTTCCATTGATAATTTTTCTTTTATCTCTTTGTTCATTCGACATTTTTTCTAGAAATAAAAAACTCCACAAAGTTTGAAAAATTTGGATATTTTATTAAAATGGTAATCTAAGAAGCTAAGAAGGTGAGGGCCCCACCACATATGTCAAATATGACAAGCAATATTCCAGAAAATTGAAAATAGCAAACTTACAACATGTAGTAACCAAGAGCGATATTGACAAGTGAAGAGGAATCGTTAAAACTAGGCATCTGAAGTATAATGCGAAAAAAAAAAGATGAACGAATACACTCTATAGTTAGATAGCTTTGTTAATCCATAAAAGATGTGGATGTATTCAGGTTGACGTCATATTAACTTTTAAATTTGATGAAAATATTTTTTAAAAATGTCAAGGTGACACAGCTTTTATAAGACTCCCATGTTGTCGAGTTCCCTTTGCATCTGGCACACTGCACATGCACCGCAGAACGACAACACCAAACAGTCATTACAGGCTGATCCCTATAAATAAACCCGAGATGGACAAATAAAATATCTAATTTACCTAACTACTAATGAACATGGAAGTTAAAATAAAAAAATTGATAAACCTAACAATTAACTTTTCTTACTGGTTTTTACAGCTTTTAAATATATACTCAAGTAGTTTAAAAAATAACTTTTTGTGTTGAAAATTTATTAAATTTTACCTGGATTCCCCCGATTGTTCTTATTCTGCTCTTCATCAGGACTGTTCCACCGGGGACACAGTAAGGCATACAGCAGCACTCCCCAGTCCTAGAGGC
>NW_026918551.1:0-144632 GCF_032062105.1 Saccostrea cuccullata | reverse complement strand
GAACAATGTCCAATTCATCAAACGCACTTAATTGTAGGTTATATACGAGCACATTATCCTTCAGGGAGAGGGTATGTATTCCTAGAGAATTAAGACTTTGTAACCTATTCAGTGTATATATAAAAAAAATTATTGATGAGTTTCACTATTTATTCAATTGTACTAATGAAATATTTTAACAAGCCAGTTTATTATATTTATCTAATCATAATATTATGAATCAGAATGTTTATAAATTAGAGAATAAGTTTAAGACAGAAACGGTTGATACATGTTTGTAAGTTTCTACAAAAGACTATCTCGAGAGTTTGCTCATTTCCCCCCGTGCAATGTGTATTTTCACCTGTATCTGTTTTAATTATTGTTCTCTACAAATGTTACAAGTTATTGTCATTGCCGAGTCAGAATTTAATTTAAATAAATGTGTTGATAGTAGATGGAAGATGGACATCTTTTTTGTTTATAAAATTTCAACATGAAAGCTGAATATTTGCAAAATTTATTTTCTGGAATGAATAAAAAAAACTTGTTTCAAAGAGGTTAAAACCATTTTGAGTTGGGCCATTTTTTGATATATATTTTATAATGATTCAATCCTCAGTGTACCTGTTTGCCCTTTATCTGTTTGATATTAAAGATTGCAGAATAATATTGAAGAGATTAAGTGAAAAATTAGAAAATGAAATGCAGATGATCTTTAAACTATTTTTACTTAACTTTGCTGATGACACAGTTTTAATATCTGATAACCAATTGCAATAAGATTTACAAAGAGCTTTGAACATTTTCTCTGAATCTTGTGACCATTGACTGGAAGCAAAATTAAGAACTTGTAACCTCAAACTTTTAATCGAAACTGGTAGATGGACTAATACTGTTAGATCTTTAAAAATATGAAATGTATGTAATAAAAATACTTTGGATGATGAATTTCATTATGCAATAGAATGCCCATATTTTTCGTTATTACATGTGAAACTTATTGATGAGAAGTATTGTTCTCATGCAAATACTTGCAAGTTTGAAAAAATTATGTCCTTTACAAATGTTGTCTCACTGATAAGGCTGTCCTTGTTTGATAAGAAGATTTTTGCCCGCTTTAGGTAATATTTTCTTAGTTGACACTACTCTTCCTTACTTGAACTTGTATTTTATATATATGTAAATATGTTCCTGTACCTTATACACCATTGTATGGTCTGAGAGTAAATAAATAAAAAAAAACATAAAAAAAAACAAAAAACAAGAAACAGAAAAGGGGGATATTGTACGTAGGAGAAATCAGGTCTTTTTTTAAATTTTAGTTTAGGTTTTGTAACGGCTCTGTTACAGTACAGATTCCACTCCATAACTCTGCTAACTTTCAAGCTACACTCCACTCAGTTTTTTTTACCCCAAGCCCTCATGGCACGCGATTCTTGAATTACCCATATAAGATGGACATCAGAAATAAAATAAAATCTTTTTCCCAACATTATGCATACGAGGTATCTGATTTTCACCTTCCCATATTCTCAATTCCTGTCGCAGAGTTGACTTCTCCTTTTCAAATACTATGACATTTATTTAATCTATTATCAAGACCGATAATTGAATCTGCTAAACGGAAAACCTAGTTAAATAACAAACGTGAAATAGGAGATCCACGTTTGAATTAAAACAGGGGACCTTGAGCATTTGTAAACTAATGCCTTGACGTATTTGTAAAGTGCATATAAAGTTCTCGCCCACTCTAAAAAATGCGTAAAAAGCCAAAAAAAAAATGTACATTTAGTTATAAGCAATTGGTTTTCGCAGTTTGACAGGTTTGATGTGTAGAAATGATTTTGTTTTCTTATAAAAAGGTCTTTTGTCATTGGTACAAACCTGTATTATTATTTGCGCCTTTTAAAAATCTTTTTAACGACAGCTGACCTTGTAGACAATTTTCAGACAGATTTCAGACACGTGTGTTGATATTGTGTATGGGCTACAACCTTTCAAAAACAAAATGGCTGTAGATTTTGAGTTAACATATCATGAGAAAGTGGAGATGTCTGAGGAAAACTACTCTTACAAAACACTACTTATGATTTAAATATTGCTGATGAAATGATATCTAGAGGGATGAAACAAAATCATCAAGAAGCGATCTGGGAAATTGGTTATACAAGGGGCAATCACGGTGCCAATATGTGAGCTATTCCTTTGGTATACACTAGACAAGATTGCGAACGCACTACCTAAGAGAATTGATGTTTTACTTTTAAAAATGTGTTTATGATGTATTTGATATATAAATATGTTACTTTAACAAAAAATAAGACATATTAATGTGAAACATTATAAATAACTACAATGTTTACTGAAGTGTGACCAATTCATAGAAAACAATGAAATCGTGTCTGTCTATTCCATTTTTGAAGGAAAAAACTTAAAAATTTTCTGTGTATTTGTGTTCTTTATATTTGTACTAATTAAAAACTCAGAAAAAAAGTAGCTCCGTAAGCGGCGTTTGTCGCAAAAAGAGGGTCATTTAGAGAAATCTGTAAAAAAAAAAAATGAAAACAATAAAATTCTTATGAATTTCATTCATGAAAATTTGTTGTTAATAGATTATCAAACATAAAAAGTTTACTACAGATACCCACGGCTTTAAGTTAGCAGCATGCAATAAGTTGAAAATCGTTAAACAAAACTAGGTCAACCGGAAGTTGAGTGGATTTGATACGGACATTAAGGCACCGGATGATTACAAGGCGATATGATAGTCAATGACTGTTTGTTATTTGATTTATAACTAGGGGACTACTCCTAGCTGTGGCAAGATCACAGACCACCTTTAGTGATCAAGTGATCAAGAATTTCATATCTGGGCAAAAATGGTGTGCAGTGTACAGCTGGAAATTGCTTTTCGGACACAAATGTCATTCAAGGGTCTTTTCATGATACAAAGACATTTTTCAATCCCACTGTTTTGGAAAAAAATATATATATTATATACACTAGCACAGATCCGGCAAATGTTCAATCCACAAATAAGAATTAACAAGTGATGCGTTAGCAAGTTTGTCTAGAGTGTATTTAGCTCGGAAGATGTTATATTTCAACACAGTTAGATCTAAACGACTATAATCAAATTCATTACTATCTGATTCTTTGATCAAGTTTTATTGATTATGTCTACAGCGGTAGCATTTATCCATAAAGAACAATATACTATGTTCCCCATAATTTTAAAGCAAACAACAAAGGAAGCAATTCTTTGGCAGTTATATGCCAAAAATCCGTGTCATTTGACCACTCGCAAGTTATCTATTTACGGCCAAAAATAGCTGCATAACCACGATGCACATCCGAGGCATCGGCATATCATTTTAAAATCCATCTATCAAATAAAAATTAAGATTCCCCGTTGAAAATATCTATTAAAGTAGACCTAGCTTCAGTATTTAGCGTTATGCGATTTGAAGGACAAGAATGGCCGATATAACACAATTTGTTAATGCTTTTGGATTAAGATGACTTGAAACTTTTGTAACTTTAATGTTGTATTATTACGTCACAACAAAAGCAGAAACAATGGTACATAAAAGTTTAAATGCATAGGTATCGGGGAACAGATGGTGAAATCTCACTATAGTCATTGCATTACATAGGACATGCAGGTTTCAGAGCTAAGATCGTAAAAGCTCTCAACATCAGTCTGGAAGCTAAGGTGGTAAAGGCTATTGAAATGTGGTGGTACCACAACAAGTAATAAGTAAGAATATCACTTTATTAACACTGATATAGTCTGTAACTACAAAAGTTCTGTCTCCATCTCCTTATATGAAAGTGCAAGTTATCCTCTGTTTATGTGAACAACGGATAACTTGCACATTCCTTAGTAAATTAGATCAGTGCATCTTTCTCAAAAGTCTGAGAGGAAAGTGTCAAAGAACATGAACAACAGGTGGTAAAAATAAATTGCTTTTTCAATTAAGACGACGTTCTCCTTAATTTTACCAAGAAGACGGTACGGTTTAAGCTTTATTGTGCCCTAAAAATTTAATGCTCTTAAAAAGTTATGAAATTGGCTTTAACAATAGTTGAGTAGATGAATATGATAAATCATTAAAGAATATGGCATGAAGAAGAGCCTGTCTTGAAAATATTACGTCATTAATTTGGTACATTTTTAAGTTTAATGCAGAAAAGCTTCAAAATGACTCGTTTTTCTGCTAATTTTCCTTTAGAAAATAGTGTCGGCCACCGTCGTCCGCTTTAATTTTTGGATATATAATGCAAACAGCTATGAAAAATTACATATTTCAAAATCTTCCCGGGCAACGGTGGCAGAGTATGATTTCTGAAAAAAAGAATCCAATGAAAATTGAGGTTTTCTGCAACTTTTTAAGAAAATACGGGAAAATGCTCAAGTTAATGACGTCACAATTGGCATTTAGGAGGTCATATGAGAAAAACCATTTGTGTATTCTTACGGCAGAGAATTCCTATGATTCAGAAAAAAATCATTTTAATTTCTTATATCACTTTCATATTTTATAAAAATATAGGGCATTATTTGTACTGAAACTGTACCTTCTTCTTTCTCAGAGTTAGTAAATTAAGTTCATAATTAAGGGTAAATGCCCCTTTCTCTACACACTGAAAGTATCTATTATTACTAGTATTCTTAACACAATTTTATTAGAACATCAATAGTATATTATACAAAATAAATATCAACAAAAATTTCAGTTCACTTGCTCATTGTATTCAACGATTGTTAGATCTATCAACCTATGTAATAAACCCCTGCCTGGAGTAATTGCTTTACATGCAGGCTCCTCAAACCAGTTAAAGATTTGAGCTCTTGCAGAGAAGTGCTGCGTTCCTCCTAAAAGTATGCATAAAACAAGATACTTTGACAAAGACTTATGAAATGAGTATATAGCTATTATATGATAATAAACTGCAACAAAAAAACTGCACATTATACGTGTAGGAAACACAAAGGTTGTATCTACCGTTTCGTTGAATTGATGTATGTCAAGGTCACGCCACTTTTATTTTTAGCTCAGACTTGTAACCAACATTCAACTGGAGCGTGCAAAGGTGAGAAATATGTTCTAACAACATTTTAAAAAATTGCATCAAAATTTTTGGTCTACTCACATTCATTCCTGGGTACTTGAGACCATGGAAACTATGGAAAATTATTCAACTTTTCTGCGCACGCGTACAAAAGGAAGGAAGAAGTATTGGGCAATATTATGGGGCATACAGAAATTATATTTACTTTTATTTTTCTCCATAAAAAAAGAAATTTTTAGGTTCTGAAATCTGTTATTTTCTGAAAACTAATACTTTTAGGAATAGAACACAATTAACACTGGTCATGCAAAAATTCCACATTTCTCAATTTTCCCCTTTGTGCGTCATGGTGTCTCTTTAACAGGTCGAGAACACTATATGTACCTTATATTGCCGGCACTTTTCAACACATGACGATGTCTTCGTCACAAACGTTCTCCAGTCAAATTAATGAGTCCTAAAGAATGACAGTCTACCACGTGTTTACGATTCAATAGCAACACGTGTTTTTCGTCGGTTAACTGTATTACATGTATATTTACTTCGTCAACGAAAAAAATGTAGAGTTTTTTTTATCACTTTTTAAGTCCAACATTGAAAGTTATATTCCAAAGACATTGCTCCACGCTCACATATAATATTGGAGTTGTTTTAGATGACTAATAGTTGCTCAAAATACCGTACAAACGCTTTGACGTTTGCCTGTACATAAATCCTTCGTGATAATATTGAGAGGTTAAATAATAATTGTGCACCTTAAACTGCTGTCTAAAACTATGTATATCATGTGAAAAACAAAAACTCAGTGCCTGATCGACACGATAGCATCTACGTCTCATTGAACTATGAATGGTTTAGGCCGATGTATTATAAGTTGATGAAGGCTTCATAAAGCAGATTTTGCAAACATGAGCATAGAAATGAAAGACTATACATCATTTTTAATATTTCTTTCGTAAATCTCAAAAAAGAGTAAAAAAGAAACTTCCAAGGGACAATTCAAATTGCCCTTTATTTCCAACACAACTGAGTGCTTGTAGTAGCCCACAATGAATTGCGAGATTCATTCATCAGTGGGTAAAGAAAACATATATGTAATTTACATGCAAATCTATGCTGAGGTAATAAGATCTAGTGGTCTCGACATGTTTAAAGTTCAGTGGTTAAAAGAAAAATACTGGTATTTCTTAAATTGAAACGGCCGGTCAAACCTCAAGCAATTCAAACAATGCCGTTAAACAGACAGAAGACAAATCCAGCTACAAAATTCATTTTATGACATGCCCTCCTGAATATTATTAGAATTTAATATTTTCGATATCTTTTTAAGTCCACAACATTCATTAAAACACAAATTTAATTCTTTTTGTTTTTATAAAAAATAAATACTTCAGATCTCAAAAGAGTGAATTCTTCTTCAAAGAAAACCAATCCACACAGTTCCAAAACATTAAGGGACACATCTGGACATTCTTTTGAATGGAGTCTCCATTTATTATTTTGTACCCCACCAACAGAAGAATAAATTCAATTAAACAATGACATATGGAAGACATTCTGATTTTTGGTACTTTATTGGAAAAGTAAGTAAATGACAGATTCCTCTAATACGAAATTACTCAGATATATACGAAAAAAAGCACTGTTGTCTGGGCAGTAAGCAACTGAGAGGTAAAGACTACATCAAAAAATCTCATGAATATATTGATGTATCTGAAAGATGCAGAAAGTTTATTTGCGGTAGTAGGTCAGCTGGAGTGACAATTGTCACGACAAATTCGTGGATAATACTATATCTTGCTGATGAACGCTCGGTAGAAGATTTTACAAATAAAACGCTGTTCTGCCTTTTCTTTTATAATCTCACAATGATACCTATCGTGAATGGACCACAAAATATTCTTTAGCACATCCCAAAAGGAACAAATATAAACATTCTATATCAATCTTATCATGATAAGCAAAATACCACCATGGTAGAGGGTCGGACAAAATATTTATTTAAGACGGTAGAAAACAAGGTACGAGACAATATTGATGTATCTGAAAGATGCAGAAAGTTTATTTGCGGTAGTAGTTCAGCTGGAGTGACAATTTGATACTTTCTCAAATTTGATTTCTGTTAAATCGAATGGAATGAAACTTTACACATCAACAAAACAAAATTTTTTTTCATATCATATTGTGCTTATTTCAAATTTCTAGTGAGTAATATAACAAAAATTGACATCGTCATTTCGAACAACCCTCGTACATAGTTTGAAATACTATGCTCAAAGCAGATATTTACAATAAAGAAGTTAATACTAAATACGATAAGAAAGTTTCTACCGGATTGCTGATTTATTTTTTGTTATAAATAAGGTAATTTCTGGATGTAAACAAAAACTAGGCATGAGCCTTCTTTACATTTTAGAACCCTAAGTTCTCTATCTCCTTTTTAAATTTACGGATGATATTCAGATTTTTGCCTATTATTAGAGTTCCGTTTGTTTGGAATTGAAAACATTAACATTGGATTTTAAGAATCCAGTTGAAACTGGTTGAAACTGTGTCCATGTACCTTTAAAACAAATCTTAAAAATATCACAAAGATACGTTGTTTAAAATACTGCATGAAACTGAAATAAAAACAAATACTTTTTACATATTATATTGTGCTTATTTTAAATTTCTAGTGACTAATATAACAAAGATTGACATCGTCGACGACCTTTTCGAACAATCTTCCTACATAGTTTGATATACTAATCTATGTTCAAAGCAGATATTTACAGTAGACAAGTCAATTCTAAATACGATTAGAAAATTTCTACCGGCTTGCTGAATTATGCTATGTGGTATAAGTAAGGTAATTTCTGTATGTACACAAAAACAAGGCTCATATATTTTGAGAACTTTAAGTTTTCTATCGCCTTTGTAAATTAACAGATAAAATTAAAATTTTTGCCTTTCATTAGAGTTCCCTTTGTTTGGAATTGAAAACATTGATATTGGTTTTTAAGATCCAGTTGAAACTGGTTGAAACTGAGTCCATGTCCCTTTAAAACACACCTTAAAAATATCACACAGATAATATATTAGAACGATTGCATAAATTCTATAAAACAAACATGGGGCACTTTATGTTTTGAAAGCCGCATGTGTTACATTTGATAAAGAAATGAAATTATTGTAAGAAAAATGATTTTAAACAATTCAGTTATTCTTAATTGTTTGTTTGATCACCCCACCCCCATCTCTGAGAATTTTTATCAGATGGAGACACCACTTGAAGAGGTGCAAAATTTTACCTTCACTCGGCACTCAGGGCCATTGAGCAGGGGACTTTTTCGTATCAGCATCTACTGCGATATGGACCTCGGCTTATAAAGTCTCATTCTTAAGGTACAACAGTGGGATTCAAACAAACAACATATTACGTTGTGACTCTAGTGCACACGCACTAACCACTGCTGCACGCCGGCGTCTAATTTAGTCATTAATAACTCAACAATTCAAGGTACAAAATTTCACAGTCAGTTTTGTAAAAGGGTATAAATAATAAAATATTCACATATTTTGTGCCCATGATTTATGTCTTTATAGAAAGTATAAGTGGCATTAAATGTCCAAAAAAGTAACCGTCACAGAGTTATCTACCACCCATGTTAACAATTGGACGATTTTTCTTGTTTATCACCAAATTGGGAAACACAGGGCCCTCAGAAGTTGGACTTTTCCAGGGTAGTTCACTCAAACCTACAGAAATATTTCATATTTTTATAATTGCATGAATTCTTTTGAAAATATCCTTAAAAATCTCAATTATCCTTATTACCATTTTATATGTTAATGATTTAATAATCAATAAATTTGAATAAACATTAAGAACGTTTACATAGCAAATTATCAAGTTTACTCTACCAATTTCAGATGCTTCAGATGCTTCACAAACAAGTTTGATTCTATGTGAAAGCACTAATGCTTTACTGTATAAAGTTATGTCTGTAATCTACATAACAGGCATATTGTACTCCAGAATACAGATATATCGTTTTGCATTATTTTCAAATGTGTTTTTCAAAAATATCTTAAAGTTGTAAAAAGTGTCAGTATTTGTCTTTGAAGTCAAGTAGGAATATAGTATGACTACAACGATTATTACTTACATTTTTTACAACTCCAGGATTTTGTAGAAAAACATGTTGGAAAATAAAGCAACACGATATGCAATGATTTCAGTCTACTACACACTAACGTAAAGTGAGCCCTTAGTTATCCGGAGACGTATAACTTTCATTTAAATCCAGCAGCTCATACATGTACAATTTGGTGTTTGTAAAAATAATTAGACAACGAGGTTCGAGAATGCAAAAGTATTAACCATTTTCTTTTCAATGCCTTCTCCTATAATGTAATTATAAAACAGTGTAAACGTTATAATTCTTGTTAAGTTTACATGAATTTCTTTACCATTTCTCTTCTATATTACATTTTTATTTTTACATAAAAACAGAGACTTTTTAGATTGTTATACGAAATTTGTAAACTACTTGTAAGTTATATATGCGTCTTTCTCTTTCTATTCATACCAGCGATAAAAAAAAGTCCATGGTCTGATGAGGAGAGCTGTTAAAGATTATACCAAATAATCCTATTTTTAGAAGACTGAATCCATTAATGTCAAATCTAATTTCTTTAACATCCTTTATTTTTCTTCGATTTTTTTAATTGTATAATTAGTTACCCTATCGGTAATGTTCCCTGTGGGTAATCATTAGGAGATTTGTTGATAGACTGCACTTAATAAAGTCACTGCCATACTTTTTTTCGTGACATAGGTTACCTTTGTTAGTTTTGAAACGAATTTTTAACAAGAAATTCAAGTGGTGCGCTTCATTATTAGTAGAGTAAATACACAAGGGTATGCCCAGCAGAGCAGAAATTCAAACACAATAAAGTTTGTGAAACAAGAGCTGTCTTCAGAAGAAGCGGAGAAGCAGTGGAAGAGTTATGAAGATCAAAACATCAAGATTTTCCTATAGTTATTCACAAAGACTATGGATTTATTATGATATAAATAGGTTTCAAGATTTCTACAATCGATTTTCTGATATTCATCTATACAAGAATATATATTTGCTATCTTTATATTATCTTTTCCTTTTCATTAAGGCTGGTGATACAAATAAAATTTATCAAAATATTCTGATAAAAACAACTTATTTCATTTATATGAGTAAAATAAATATGTTATGTCGTTTAAGCTGCTGTAAGACTTGATAAGATTCCAAAAGAAATATTCGGTGAAATTTGTGGAATCTACAGCAACAAATGCCTGTTTCATAGATACATGAGTAGGTGAATTTAAATGAACAATTTTGATATAATTGGCATCAAAAATGGGTACCGTCCTTAGCGACAACGACCTAATACAACCAATTTTTTGTTTGCCAAAATTCAACAAATTATCCCCTATGATGTTTGATTGACTTTAAAACACATAGCAATTTTTATGGGCATCAATTTGGGGGTAGTTTACACTATTTCAAACACACATTTGACAATAGAAAGCTTAGATAGTCACCCTATGTTTTGAAAAACGAGTGAAAACAACATCGTGTAAGAATATTTATACAATTATTTTTTAAAGAAATCAATAGTTGTAGCTACCCACGTTTGTGTGAAATGCAAACAGAAAATGAAGCTTAAATCCATTGCTTTTTTACCCTCAAAAGATCTTTTTCTTTGGGATAGTAATTAAAACATGTAGTATTTGTAAGCTTTGGAATTGACATGCTAAATTACTTTTCTGACAGTTAATGTTGTTGCAGTTACCAGGAATGAAAACCAGAGATAAAAAAAATCAATGTAGTCATTTCAATATTTATTTTACTACATCTTATATAATCTAAAGCAGTCTCATGATCCCTGATCCCAATAATAGGAGCCCGGAATTTAAGCTCAGTGTTCAAAAGAAAGTAATTTGCATAAAGTGGCCAATCAAACGTCTAGCAATTCAAACAACGTCGTTAAACAGGTAGAAAAATCAAGGGAGAATATTGTATTTTATACAATGCGCTGTTGTATACTATTAGAATTTAATATTTAGATACCTCTGAAATTTAGATCATGTATTTAAACACAGCTTTATTTATTTGTTTTCATTAAAACAACTTCTTAAATTATTTAAAGAGTTTTCTTTAGAGAAAACCTACCCACATAGTTGAAGGAAAGGGACACAGCTGGACATTCTTTTGAATGGAGTCTCCATTGATGATTCTGTACCCCACCAACAGAAGAATAAATTCAATTAAACAATGGCATATGGAAGACATTCTGATTTTTGGTACTTTGTTGGAAAAGTAAGTAAATGACAGATTCCTCTAATACGAAATTACTCAGATATATACGATAAAGAAAAGCACTGTTGTCTGGGCAGTAAGCAACTGAGAGGTAAAGACTACATCAAAAAATCTCAGGAATATATTGATGTATCTGAATGATGCACAAATTTTATTTGCGGCAGTAGTTCAGCTGGAGTGACAATTGTCACGACAAATTCGTGGAAAATACTATATCTTGCTGATAAACACTCGGTAGAAGATTTTACAAATAAAACGTTGTTCTGCCTTTTCTTTTATAATCTCACAATGGTACCCATCGTTTATGGACCACAAAATATTCTTTAGCACATCCCAAAAGGAATAAATATAAACATTCTATATCAATCTTATCATGATAAGCAAAAGACCACCATGGTAGAAGGTCGGACGAAAAATTTCTTCTGAATATCTACGAGGGAAAGACTTGTGTCTTGATGACAATTTTTACTAAGAAGTGGCCTTATTCCACATTGTGCTAGATTACACGATAGATACATGTAGCGTGTTTACCTGATATTCATTCTTGGATATGGAATAATATAAGAACCAAGCCAACATGAAAGATTGATTTGCCAACGTGGGACTCTCAAGTTCGGTCAACAGTGAATGCTTATTCCTCTTAGGTACATGTTCTAATTGTGAAATTTCAGAGGTTATACTTAATATGTATTTTTAATTTTCATGTGTGGGATAGTAATTAAAACATACAGTATTTGTATGCTTTGGGATTGATATCCTAAATAATATTATTGACAATTAATGTAGTTACAGTTACCAAGAATGAAAGGAAAGATAAAAAAGATCAATGTAGTCATTTCAATATTTATCTTACAACATCTTGTATAATCCAAACCAATCCCATGATCGATCCCAAAACCAGCATGCCCTGAGTTTAAGTTCAGTGTTCCAAAGAAAGAAAATGCTAGAAAGTGGCCGATCAAACGTCTCGCAATTCAAACAACGTCGTTAAACAGGTAGAAAACAAATCATGGGAGAACATTGTATTTCATAAAATGACCTTTCATAAATTATTGGAATAAAATACTTTGGTTACCTTTTGAAGTCCAAATCATGCATTTAAACATAAAACTATGCTTTGTGTTATTTTTTCATCTAAATTAACTACTTTATTTCTTTAAAGAGTGTTTTCTTTTGAGAAAACCTACCCGCACACTTCAAAGAAAACGGAGGGACACATCTGGACATTCCTTTGAATCGAGTCTCCATTTTAGATTCTGTACCCCACCAATAGAAGAATAAATTCAATTAGACAATGGCATATGGAAGAGATTCTAATTTTTCGTACTTTCATTGGATGGTAAGTAAAAGGCAGATTCCTCTAATACGACATTTCTCAGAAATATTCAAAAGAAAGGACTGTTGTCCGTTGCAATAAGTAATTGTAGCATGAAGACTACATCAAAAATCTACACGAGTATATTGATGTTGATGTATATGGGAGTTGGAGGAAGCTCAGAAATATCAGAAATTCTCAGAAATATTTAAAAAGGGCACTTTTGTCTGGGCAATAAATAATTGTGACGTAGAGGCTACATCAAAAAACTTCAGAAATATATTGAAATTGATGCATGTGGAAGATTCAGAAATCTTAGATATGGTAGAAGTTCAGCTGGAATGACAGGTTGTCAAAACAAATTCAAAGGAAAAATCAGTAAATACACTTAATATTACAAAGATGCTGTGCGACGTATTACACATTGGAAACCCTAGTCAACCCCTTAAAGGGACATGGGCACAGTTTCAGCTAAAAATCTTCAAACTTTTTTGTTATTTTTTAAATAAATATTCAACTAAGGTATTTGAAATGATCAATAAAAAGTTTAATATCAATTGTCGAGATATAAGACAAATTTACAGTTCCAAACCTTTGCTGTATAAAGGGTCCGGGTCATGTTTTTGTTTATCAGGGTTCTTTGAAAAGTTCGTGGACTTTTGTCATATATTTTTAATTGACATCATATGTTATCCAAATTTAATAGAATTATTTTAACAAGTTCAAATGATTTCTATTTTTTTTTAAATACTGAGTATCATGATTTATTCAAAGCTTATCTAGATTTTAAAAATGAAAATTTCGGGTCGCAGAGCAGGTCAAAATTTCGTCAGTTACAAAAAATGCATTTAATAATATCTGTAGTCGTATTCTCTGTAAAATAAAGCAAAAGAAACCTAATAACTCAAACGAAGAATTGTTACATCGATTCGTATTCCAAATTATGGCTTAATATTTTGCTCCGTCGAAAAGAAATCAACTTGAGAAGATATGTAGGTAGTCCTCATTGAAAACGACAAAAACGATGACGTTTTAGAACGTCAAGGAGCAGCACAAAACGATGCAATTTTGTTTTTTACTCAGGAAAAATCCTAAATAAACTCTAAAAATGTTGGAGGAATAAAAAATAAAATATCTCACAAGCGAATTGTGCATGAGCGGACAAAAAGTAAAGGCAGTTTTTGAGTGACAGAGACTCTGTCTTGGATGAGAACAATCTGTGAAAAAACGGTTTAACTGTAAAAATCTGAACAAAAACTTTAAAAAGTTGGAACCTCAAGGAAAGACATGTGCTTCAGAGTTGCTTATCTTGTGAAAGCAGAGTTAAGAAATTAAAACTTTAAAAAAGGAAGTTATATATCGAGAACAATTATTAAATCATAAATGTCAAGTATGAAAAAAAGGTTTTTTTATGAGTGGGTATTGGATAATATCGTGTGAAATGTAAAGGGATGGTATTTTCCGAAATTCTTGACGCTATGTTTTGATGTTACATTGTCGTTAAGTGTACTCCGCAGGTACTAAACATTTTGATTTTAAAATAAAGTAAATTGATTTCTGTTAAATCGAATGCAATGAAATTTTACACAGCAACGAAACAAATATTTTTACACATTACATTATGCTTATTTCAAATTTCTAGTGACTAATATAACAAAGATTGACATCGTCCACGACCTTTTCGAACAATCTTCCTACATAGTTTGATATACTAATCTATGTTCAAAGCAGATATTTACAATAGACAAGTCAATTCTAAATACGATTAAAAAATTTCTACCGGATTGCTGAATTATGGTTTTTGATATATGTAAGGTAATTTCTGCATGTAAACAAAAATAAGGCTCATACATTTTGAGAACTTTGAGTTCTCTATCGCCTTTGTAAATCAAAAGGTGAAATTAAAATTTTTGCCTTTCATTAGAGTTCCTTTTGTTTGGAATTGAAAACATTGATATTGGTTTTTAAAATCCAATTGAAACTGGCTGAAACTGAGTCCATGTCCCTTTAAAACACACCTTAAAAATATCCCACAGATATTATATTAGAACGAATGCATAAATTTTATAAAACAAACATTGGGCATTTTATGTTTTGAAAGCCGCGTGCTTTACATTTGATAAAGAAATAAAATTATTGTAAAAAAAAAATGATTTGAGACGTTATTTTTTGTTTGTTTGTTGTTTAATATCCTCCCAGAAAATTCTTATTATATGGAGACACCACTTGGAGAGGTTCAAATTTTGATCTTTATTCGGCACTCAGGGCCATTGAGGAGGGGGATCATTCTCGTATCAGCATCTAATGCAATACGGGCTTCGGCTTATAAAGTCTCATTCGAAGACATGGTCTTAACGTCCTGCAGTCGGATTCAAACCGACGACGTACGGATCATCTCTTTAATTTGCGACTCTAGAGCAGATGCTCTACCACTGCTGCACGCCGGCGACTAATTCAATCATTTATAACTCAACAATTCAAGGTAAAAAATTGCAGTCAGTTTCGTGAAAAGGAATAAATAATAAAATATTTCACATATTTTGTGTCCATGACTTATGTCCTAATAGAAAGTATAAGTAGCATTAAAAGTGCAAAAAAGTAACTGTCACAGAGTCATCTACCACCCATGTTAACAATTTGAAAACTTTTCTTGTTTGTCACCAAATTGGGAAACACAGGGCCCTCAGAAGTTGGACCTTTCCAGGGTAGTTCACTCAAGCCCACAGAAATATTTCATATTTTTATAATTGTATGAATTCTTTTGAAAATATCCTAAAAAAAATCTTAATTATCCTAATCACCTTTTTATATGTTAATGATTTAATAATCAATAAATTTGAATAAACATTAAAAACGTTTACATAGCAAATTACTAAGTTTACATCTATCAATTTCAGATGCTTCAGATGCCTTACAAATAAGTTGATTTTATGTGAAAGTACTAATGCTTTACTGTATAAAGTTATGTCTATAATCTACATAACAGGCATATTGTATTCCAGAATACAGACATATCGTTTTGCATTATTTTCAAATGTGTTTTTCAAAAAAATATCTTAAAGTTGTAAAAAGTGTCAGTGTTTGTCTTTGAAGTCAAGTAGGAATATACTATGATAGTATGACTACAACGATTATTACTTACATTTTTTTTTACAACTCCAGGATTTTGTAGAAAAACACATTGGAAAATAATGGAACACGATAAGCAATGAATTCAGTCTACTACACACTAACGTGAAGTGAGCCCTTAGTTATCCGGAGACGTATAACGTTCATTTAAATCCAGCAGCTCATACAATTTGGTGTTTGTAAAAAAAAATTAGACAACTAGGTTCGAGAATGGGAACGTATTAATCATTTTCTTTTCAATGCCTTCTCCTATAATGTAATTATAAAACAGTGTAAACGTTATAATTCTTGTCAAGTTTACTTGAATTTCTTTACCATTTCTCTTCTATATTACATTTATATTTTTACATAAAAACAGAGACTTTTTAGATTGTTATACGAAATTTGTAAACCCCGTGTAAGTGATATATGCGTCTTTCTCTTTCTATTCATACCAGCGATAAAAAAAAGTCCATGGTCTGATGAGGAGAGTTGTTAAAGATTATACCAAATAATCCTATTTTTAGAAGACTGAATCCATTAATGTCAAATCTAATTTCTTTAACATCCTTTATTTTTCTTCGATTTCTTTTTAAGTGTATAATTAGTTACCCTATCGGTAATGTTCCCGGTGGGTAATCATTAGGAGATTTGTTGATAGGCTGCACTTAATAAAGTCACTGCCATACTTTTTTCGTGACATAGGTTACATTTGTTAGTTTTGAAACGAATTTTTAACAAGAAATTCAAGTGGTGCGCTTCATTATTAGTAGAGTAAATACACAAGGGTATGCCCAGCAGAGCAGAAATTCAAACAAAATAAAATATGTGAAACAAGAGTTGTCTTCAGAAGAAGCGGAGAAGCAGGGGAAGAGTTATGAAGATCAAAACATCAAGAGTTTCCTATAGTTATTCACAGAGACTATGGATTTATTATGACATAAATAGGTTTCAAGATTTCTACAATCGATATGCTGATATTCATCTATACAATAATATATATTTGCTATCTCTATATTATCTTTTCCTTTTCATTAAGGCTGGTGATACAAATAAAATTTATCAAAATATTCGGATAAAAACAAATTATTTCATTTTTATGAGTAAAATAAATATGCTTACACCACTTGAACGGTCGTTTAAGCTTTGTGCACGCTGTAAACGGAACGGTTCGTTTTGAAACGATTCACAAAAGAAATATTTGTACACGGAACGGTTCGAAATTTTGTGGAACGTTTCTACACGGAACGGTTCGTTTTGAAATGGTACGCTGTTATCAAATGAAGTAGCATGTTAGCTTTAGGGCTGCTTAAAAATTTATTCATTTTATGACTTTTGAAGTACAATGCATGTATATAATTATATTTCAGCTATTTACAAATTAATTTCTAGGTTTCAATTTAAACATTTTACACTACAGCAGTGAAGGAGGAAAAATATGAAAAAAAAAAAATGAAAGAAGAAAAAAAACATCATCCCAATTTTTTGGCATTATGTATAGATATGCAAATATATATAGACAAATTTAATTTTTACGTATGATGTTTGATTGAAAAGGAAAAAATTTTTAAAAATGAAATATTTTTTTACTTTAGTAATTTTTATCAAAAGGAATCAATATATACCGGGTATATACTTGTTTAATTTCAAATGACACATATAAATTATTTTTAATTGATTGATCTATAGAAATAGTATGACTATTCCTGCTATATTTTGAAATTTGTTAAATGCAGTGAAAACAACATCGTGTAAGAATAATTTATGTAAATTTTTTTTTTTAAATCAAAACGTTTGCTTCAGAAGAGTCAGTAAACAAAATAAATACAAAAATCAACAGCAGACAACGAAATTAATACAATCCATTGCTTTTTTCTCTCAAAAAACATTCTTTTCACAGACAAGTATTTAAAACATGTGTATTAAGTAATTATTTTTAGAAGTTTTTCAATTAAGTTAATGTATTCTTGTTATTTAGAGAGAGAGAGAGAGAGAGAGAGAGAGAGAGAGAGAGAGAGAGAGATGCCATGTATTATCTGTAAAAAAAAAAAAATAACTTGTATTTATTTCAATATTTATTTTATTTACATCTTATATAATTAAAACAGTCTATGATGCTATTTAATCAATACAACTATATAATTTTCTCTGTACATGCATGTTCAAATGAAATCCCCGTATCACCTTGTCATAAAATGGCATGATCAAAAGTCTGTTCCCAGGAAGAATTCTCCTGTGATTTGAAACATTCTTTTGGTCAGTTCATAGTTCACACCTGTCTAAAAAAAATTATAAACACCTTTCAAATTATTAGAATTTACCACATTTAGTGTATTAAATTCATATCATGCAAACTCATCTTCCAGGTTTCACACAAATTATTTAATTTTTTCATTAAATTATCCCTTTTCTTAAATTGTATCCCTGAATTATAATTTTCTTTTTTTTACAAAAGCACAAGTTAAAGCCACAAAAATTCGCATAAGTTCAGAGAGGGGGGGGGGGGTAAAACATAACACATGGCTTGAAAGACGATTTATATTTTATTTAAATTTCATTTTATTTGGTAAATATAATCTCTTTTCAGACACTTATAAAAATGTTTCATGTAGATTATGGTTAATTTTAATTTACAACAACGGCATATTAAAGAACTTTTAACCAGCTAATTCGTATTGCTTTCTAAAGGGGATAGGGGTACAGTAACAAACCTTATAATATTTTCATTTTTTCGCAAACTGTTTTTTTTCTTCATTTTTTTTATAAGATGTATTTAAGAATGAAGTACAGAATATTTATACTGCAGTTTGCACATTTTATTTTAAAAAAACTTTTTTTTATGCAGCGTGAAATTGATAACAGTTTTATTAGTAAGATTATTACTCTCAAAAAACTTCATGTTTAAATATTTTAAAATTTTATGATTACAGATTTTCAGTGCAAGATTTACTGCATCAATGATTATATAGTAAGAATCTCAACAGAAATGAGAGGTTGACACAACAATTTGACAGAAAATTCCAAAATAATTCATTAGTAAAAACTTGATACTACAAATTATACATCGACAAAAGTTAATAAAAACCTTATCCGATAAGATTTTTATAATTTAAATGAGCAAAAATGATATACGAGGGTTAATTCATGAAAGCGTGTTCTATCTTAGTATTATAGTCACAACTTGATAAAATTTTTGCTACAAGTCAACGTAAATTAACAAAACAACATTGATTTGATTTATAGCAAATATATTTGACAATTGTTTTGCAGTCCTTTGAAAATTCAAATTGAAATGATTTATACTTTTTCAAAATACGAATTATATACAAAGTGCAATTATTTGGTATTCGCCGCAAAAATCAATAATTAACGTTTCGTGCACAAAATTTTGCGCCGTCACAACAGTTTTAAAAAAACGCTTTGTGCACGGATTCGCCACGGATCGTTTTATTAAAATAATTGATATTCAAAAACACATTTACACATTTCTGACTTTCTTTAAGAATTAAAAGTTGTTTACTCTATCAGTCATTTAGTCCTTCAGAAAATTCTTTGAACATTTGTGGAATCTCATAACAAATTTAAAGTTTCTGATAGTTACAATTTTGTATCATTGGCATCATATATACCGCAACCAATTTTTTGTTTGCCAAAATTCACAAATTATTATGATATTTGATTGACAATTTTTATGGGCATCAATTTGGGGGTAGTTCACACTATTTCAAAGACACATTTGACAATAAAAAACTAAGATAGTCACCCTATGTTTTGAAAAACGAGTGAAAACAACATCGTGTAAGAATATTTATACAATTTTTTTTTAAAAATCAAAAGTTGTAGCTACCCACGTTTGTGTGAAATGCAAACAGAAAATGAAGCTTAAATCCATTGCTTTTTTACCCTCAAAAGATTTTTTTGTTTGGGATAGTAAAAGAAACATGTAGTATTTGTATCCTTTGGGATTGACATGCTAAATTATTTTTCTGACAGTTAATGTTGTTGCAGTTACTAGGAATGAAAACCAGAGATAAAAAAGATTGAAGTAGTCATAACAAGAAATTCAAGTGGTGCGCTTCATTATTAGTAGAGTAAATACACAAGGGTATGCCCAGCAGAGCAGAAACTCAAACAAAATAAAATATGTGAAACAAGAGTTGTCTTCAGAAGAAGCGGAGAAGCAGCGGCAGAGTTATGACGATCAAAACATTAAGAGTTTCCTATAGTTATTCACAGAGACTATGGATTTATTATGACATAAATAGGTTTCAAGATTTCTACAATCGATATGCTGATATGCATCTATACAAGAATATATATTTGCTATTTCTACATTATCTTTTCCTTTTCATTAAGGCTGGTTATACAAATAAAATTTATCAAAATATTCTCATAAAACAACTTATTTCATGTTTATGAGTAAAATAAATATGTTAAGTCGTTTAGGCTGCTGTAAGACTTGATAAGATTCCAAAAGAAATATTCGCTGAAATTTGTGGAATCTCCAGCAACAAATGCCTGTTTCACAGACACATGAGTAGGTGAATTTAAATGGACAATTTTGATATATAATTGGCATTAAAAATTGGTACCGTCCTTAGCGACAACGACTTAATACAACCCATTTTTTGTTTGCCAAAATACAATAAATTAAATGTATTATACTTAGCGTGTACGATATTTGGAGGAAATTGACTTTTGAATAGGATATCGTAGACTTGATTTAGCGCATTTCTTCATTTCCCTCTTGATGTGTATATGTGCAAGACATTTAGCGTTGTATTTGATTTAGCAGTTGCTCCGTTCCGCCAAAGCCGCTAAAAAGAATACAAAGCCAAATGTAATACGTTTACAGTACCACCTATGATCTTTGATTGACTTTAAAACACATAACAATTTTCAAAGACATCAATTTGGGGATAGTTCACACTATTTCAAAGACACATTTGACAATAAAAGGCTAAGTACTCAATAGTCACCCTATGTTTTGAAAAACGAGTGAAAACAACATCGTGTAAGAAAATTTATACAATTTTTTTTTTAATCAAAAATTGTAGCTTCCCACGTTTATCTGAAATGCAAGCAGATAATGTAACTTAAATCCATTGCTTTTTTACCCTCAAAAGATTTTTTTTTTGTTTGGGATAGTAAATGAAACATGTAGTATTTGTATGCTTTGGGATTGACATGCTAAATTACTTTTTTGACAGTTAATGTTGTTGCAGTTACCAGGAATGAAAAAGCAGAGATAAAAAAAAATCAATGTAGTCATTTCAATATTTATTTTACTACATCTTATATAATCTAAAACAGTCTCATGATCCCTGATCCCAATACCAGGAGCCCGGAATTTAAGCTCAGTGTTCAAAAGAAAGTAATTTGCATAAAGTGGCCAATCAAAAGTCTAGCAATTCAAACAACGTCGTTAAACGGGTAGAAAAATCAAGGGAGAATATTGTATTTTATACAATGCGCTGTTGTATACTATTAGAATTTAATATTTAGATACCTTTGAAATTCATATCATGTATTTAAACACAAATTATTTATTTTTTTCAT
Source organism: Saccostrea cuccullata (assembly GCF_032062105.1). Lineage (NCBI taxonomy): Eukaryota > Metazoa > Mollusca > Bivalvia > Ostreida > Ostreidae > Saccostrea > Saccostrea cuccullata. Next base: position 123,245 of record NW_026918551.1, on the reverse strand, counting down.
TAAAACAACTTCTTGAATTATTTAATGAGTTTTCTTTAGAGAAAACCTACCCGCATAGTTCAAAGAAAGGGACACATCTGGACATTCCTTTGAATCGAGTCTCCATTGATGATTCTGTACCCCACCAACAGAAGAATAAGTTCAAATACACTATGGCATATCGATGAGATTTTGATTTTACGTACTTCCATTTAATAGCAAGTAAAAGGCAGAATCCTCTAATACGAAATTTTTGCAGAAGTATTATTTTAAAAAGGCACTTTTGTCTGGGCAATAAATAATTGTGACGTATAGACTATCACGGTTTATTCAAAACTTATCCATATCTTAAAAATGCAAAAATCGGGTCGCGGAGCAGGTCAAAATCAAAGCAACCTAGAAATTCAAATTAAGAATTGTTTCATCGATTCGTATTTCAAATTATGTCGTAATATTTTGCCCCGTCGGAAAGAAATCAACTGGAGAAGATAGGTAGTCCTCATTGAAAACGACAAAAACGATGACGTTTTAGAACGTCACGGAGCAAAACATAACAATGCAATTTTGTGTTTTAATCAGGAAACATTCTGAATAAGCTCTAAAAAATGTTGGAGGAATAAAAATATGTGTCACAAGCGAATTGTGCACGTGTGGACAAATAACAAAGGCAGTGTTTGAGTGACAGAGACTCTGTATTGGATAAGAACAATCTGTAAAGAAATAGTTAGATTAAAAATCTGAACGAAAACCTTAAAAAGTTGGAACGTGAAGGAAAGACATGAGCTTCAAAGTTGCTTATCCTGTGAAAGAAGAGTTGGGTAATAAAAGAAATTAAAACCTTAATATTTACATCCACTGAATATTTTCTCCTTCTTTCATTAAGAAAACCCATTGCCGTTAGTAAGTGCATGAACAACACTAAGTATATCACCTGTACAGATTTCTTGATAAGTGGATGTTCAATCAATGAAACATACAAAGACATTCTACTTTAAATGATTATTTAAACAGATATAAATATAAACAATAAAATGTCTTTCTTTGGTTGTTAGTACGGAGATGAATGTCGCAGATATTGCAGTTAAAAATTATATAATCTGCCTAGGCTAACAAAGGAAATTATACATCGAGAACAATTGTTAAAAAAAGAATGTCAAGTATGAAAAAAGGTTTTTTTATGTGTGGGTATTGGATATTACTGTGTGAATTGTAAAGGGATGGTATTTTCTAGAAATTCTTGACGCTATGTGTAGACATTACATTGCCGTTAAGTGTGCTCCGTAGGTACAAAACATGTTGATTTTAAAATGAACTAAATTGAAGTAAATTTGATTTCTGTTAAATCGAATGGAATGAAACTTTACACATCAACAAAACAAATATTTTTTTTCATATTATATTGTGCTTACTTCAAATTTCTAGTGACTAATATAACAATTAAAGATTGATATCGTCATTTCGATCAACCCTCCTACATAGTTTGACATACTATGCTCAAAGCAGATATTTACAATAAAGAAGTTAATTCTAAATACGATAAGAAAGTTTCTACCGGATTGCTGATTTATTTTTTTGTTATAAATAAGGCAATTTCGGTATGTTAACATGAACAAGGCATGAGCCTTCCTTTCATTTTAGAACTCTAAGTTCTCTATCTCCTTTGTAAATTTACGGATGAGATTCGAATTTTTGCCTTTCATTAGAGTTCCCTTTGTTTGGAATTGCAAATATTAACATTGGATTTTAAGAATCCAGTTGAAACTGGTTGAAACTGTGTCCATGTCCCTTTAAAACACACCTTAAAAATATCACAAAGATACATTGTTTAAAAGACTCCATGATTCTGAAAAAAAAACAAATATTTTTACATATTATATTGTGCTTATTTCAAATTTCTAGTGACTAATATAAAAAAGATTGACATCGTCCATGACCTTTTCGAACAATCTTCCAACATAGTTTGATATACTAATCTATGTTCAAAGCAGATATTTACAGTAGACAACAAGTCAATTCTAAATACGAGTAGAAAATTTCTACCGGATTGCTGAATTATGCTTTGTGATATAAGTCAGGTAATTTCTGTATGTAAACAAAAACAAGGCTCATACATTTTGAGAACTTTGAGTTCTCTATCTCCTTTGTAAATCAACAGATGAAATTCAAATTTTTGTCTTTCATTAGAGTTCCCTTTGTTTGGAATTGAAAACATTGATATTGGTTTTTAAGATCCAGTTGAAACTGGTTGAAACTGAGTCCATGTCCCTTTAAAACACACCTTAAAAATATAACACAGATCGATATTAGAACGATTGCATAAATTTTATAAAAAAAACATAGGGCATTTTATGTTTTGAAAGCCGCATGTGTTAAATTTGATAAAGAAACGAAATTATTGCAACAAAAATGATTTGAGACAATTCATTTATTCTTAATTGTTTGTTTGATGTTTATCACCCCCACCCCCCCCCCCCCGAGAATTTTTATCAGATGGAGACACCACTTGAAGAGGTGCAAATTTTCACCTTTACTCGGCACTAAGGGCCATTGAGCCGGGGGATCTTTCTCGTATCAGCATCTACTGCGATACGGGCCTCGGCTTATAAAGTATCATTCTTAACGTCCTACAATGGGATTCAAACCAACAACGTAAGGATCAACTCCTTATATTGCGACTCTAGAGTAGACGCTCTAGCCACTGATGCACGCGGGCGTCTAATTCAGTCATTAATAACTCAACAATTCAAGGTACAAAATTTCACAGTCAGTTTTGCAAAAGGGTATAAATAATGAAATATTTCACATATTTTGTGCCCATGACTTGTGTCTTTATAGAAAGTATAAGTGGTACTAAAAGTGCAAAAAAGTAACCGTCACAGAGTCATCTACCACCCATGTTAACACTTTGAAGACTTTTTTTGTTTGTCACCAAATTGGGAAACACAGGGCCCTCAGAAGTTGGACCTTTCCAGGGTAGTTCACTCAAGCCTACAGAAATATTTCATATTTTTTTTAATTGCATCAATTCTTTTTAAAATATCCTCAAACTATCTGAAATATCCTAATTACTATTTTATATATTTATGATCAAACAAATCATAAATTTAAATAAACGATGAAGAAGAGTTACATAGCAAACCATTAGATTTTACATCTACAAATTTCAGATGCTTCAGATGGTTCACAAGCAGGTTGATTCTATGTGAAAGCTTTTAAAAAGTCTCTTTCGAAGATATGGTCTTAACGTCAAACAGTCAGATTCAAACCGACGACGTAAGGATCATCTCTTTAATTTGCGACTCTAGAGCAGACGCTCTACCACTGCTGCACGCCGGCGACTAATTCAGTCATTTATAACTCAACAATTCAAGGTAAAAAATTGCACAGTCAGTTTTGTGAAAAGGAATAAATAATGAAAAAAATTCACATATTTTGTGTCCATGACTTATGTCTTAATAGAAAGTATAAGTGGCATTAAAAGTGCAAAAAAGTAACCGTCACAGAGTCATCTACCACCCATGTTAACAATTGGACGACTTTTCTTGTTTGTCACCAAATTGGGAAACACAGGGCCCTCGGAAGTTGGACCTTTCCAGGGTAGTTCACTCAAGCCTACACAAATATTTCATATTTTTAAAATTGCATGAATTCTTTTTAAAATGACATAAAAAATCTTAATTATCCTGATTACCATTTTATATGTTAATGATTTAATAATCAATAAATTTAATAAACATTAAGAACATTTACAAAGCAAATCATTAAGTTTACATCTACCAATTTCAGAAGCTTCAGATGCTTCACAAACAAGTTGATTCCATGTGAAAGCACTAATGTTTTTCTTTGTAGAGTTATGTCTTTAATCTGCAAAACAGGCATATTGTACTCCAGAACACAGACATATCGTTTAATTTTCTAAAATATCTTAAAGTTGTAAAAAGTGTCAGAATTTTACATTTGTATTTTTATAGACAAACTAAAATATATAATAAAAAAGGGAATATTTTCGCTGCTTATAATAGACCACTAGAGCTGAAAAGGCGATGCTTATTGTGTGGTTAAGGAAAAAAACAGAGACATTTTAGATTGTTATACGAAATTTGTAAACTTAGTGTAAGTGATATATGCGTCTTTCTCTTTCTATTCATGCCAGCAATACGCAGCATTGTTAAGGCTTGAAAAAGGGGGCGAGGCCTAATTTATACGGGAAAAGTTTACTGTGACGTCACACAAGAAATGACTTTTATGTATTTCTCATAATACCTGAAAAAACTTTTAACCGTATTAGCATAATAAACAACAATATAAGTTATCAATGCATTAAAAAAAGTTGCTTGTTAAATCCCATGTACCTGGTTTTAAACAAAGCACTGATCGCGATGAACTTGTAAACATGACGTCTTATTGGTAAAAATGACGTATTCCATGTGCTGTGAGAGGCAGATTGAGGAATCTTTAACAATGAAAATGCGTTTTATTATTAAAAGGAATATTATTTACAGGTTTTAAAGAGTCGATACATACCAATGTATATCCTTTGTTTAGTGCAATTATTAATTAACTACCAAGAGAATGTATTTTATTAATTATGTCGTGTTTTTATGTACAGGTTGCATATATTTTACATCGAGATACCTCATAAAATCGTACTTTCGCAAAGGCATACACTGCATAGATCTGAACCATATCTTGAATATAGATAAAGGATATTTTCCTTAACTTGAAAAGTGTTGCTGCTTTCTTTAAATCAAAGGCGTGATATTATAAGTACAGAAAATATTTGGTAAAAGTCAAACATATTTCGACATTGGCTTATTTACTTGAAAATGTAACTATATAAACGCGAATTCTATTCAAAGCAGCAGCACTTTTCAGAAACTACAAGGTATGCAGAAACAATAAATAGCTTGAATTTTTTAATTTCAACTAGGGTATGCCCTTGCGATATTGAAATTTGTTAATGACCTACATTCAGTACACGAACTATGCATTCATCACGTGACTGGCCATCGATGGGACTAAACTTCATACAGTACAGAGTGGGTCATATTATGCATAAGTATCAAAGTTCTGTGATAATAAAACAGCTTAATTAAAATAAATTCAATTTTAAAAAACATCCCTTTTTTGCATGTCTATTTTCCGTTGATTTCTCATAGTAGGCCTTAACATTGCTGCGTAAAAAAAAGTCCATGATCTGATGAGGAGAGTTGTGAAAAAAATTATACCAAATTAACCCTTTTTTTAACATCCTTTACTTTTCGATTTTTTTGTAAGTATATGATTAGTTACATTATTGGTAATGTTCCCTGAGGGTACTCATTATGAGATTTGTTTGAATAGACTGCACTAAATAATTTCACTGCCATACTTCTTTTCGTGTCATAGGTTACCTTTGTAATTTTTTAAACGAATTCTAAACAAGAAGTTCAAGTGGTGCGCTTCATTATTATTAGAGTAAATACAACAGGCAGAGCAGAAAATCAAGCAAAAAAAGGGCTCTAAAACAAGAGTTTTTTTCCGAAGAAGCGGAGAAGCAGCGGCATAGTTACAAAGATTAGAAAATCAAGAGTTTCATACAGTCATTCTTTGAGATTATAGATTTGGACATAAACAGGTTTTAAGATTTCTACAGTCGATATGGTCATATTCATCTATACAAGAATATATTTTTTTTTATTTCTATATTATCTTTTCCTTTTCATTAAGGACTCGTGATACAAAAAAAATTATCACAAAATGTTGATAAAAAAAACTTATGTCATCTTTCTGAGTAAAATGAATAAGATAGGTCGCATAATTTTTAATTTTTCATTCGGATTTTTTTTTTCAATAATTGGATTTATAGTGGCATAGAATAATAAAAATGCTTGAATTAACTTAAATTAGTATTTTGAACATCATAGAAAGTTTACAATATCTTAATAATTTTGAAATTTAGTATTTATTCATATACGATCAAAAAAGCTTCAAAAATTCAGGCATTCCTTTTTGTTTGTATCATCTGTCCTTAAGAATTAAAACTTATTGTTACCAATCATGTAATCATGTTTATGTTAATTTCTTTTTAATTAATAAGGTTTTTTTCTTCTTTTTTTCATACCAATAAAACAAAAGGAATACCAGCTGACGATAATATCAAATTCAAATTGAGATCAACGGCTAAACTAAATGAATATTAGATCATACGAATTTCCTCTATTTTTCTTAATTTTAAAAAGAATATCAGTTATTTTGATATCACCCGTTGTGTGCTGTCTGTCCGTCTGTGAACTTTTTACATTCTAAACTTCTTTTAAAGAACGACTGGGACAATTTTAACCAAAGTTGGTACAAAACACAAAGTGTTAATATCATGACCCCTGGGTGTGAGCAAGGTCACGGTAGGTAGTACAAAAGCGAAAATCTAGGTGAGCATTGTGATACATGGGTCTCTTTTTCGTTGGATCTGTTTGTAGAATCGTTAGCTTTTGAAGGCTATTAGATTTCCATTTGTCTTGAAAATCATATTTTTTAATATTTTAAAAGTTTTTCCCATAACTCTAAAATTCAGCTTTTACAAAAATTTCATAAAACTTTTGTTTGTTTAAAAATACCTTTTAACTTCTTTGCTCTTTAGTATTTTTGAAAAGTAGGTAAGAAGATATTTTTCATATATTCAAATCGAAATAACAAGAAACACATGTCACGTGACATGACATGAAATTAAACTATCTTTAAATATAATCTGTACAAACCAACTAATTTTTTTTAAACGATAACAAATGCATCGTGCTAAAATAATTCTCTCTTGACTACCAAAAGTTATACGATAGAGAAAATGATTTTTTAATTCAATTTATCCCGTTTGCACATGCACATATAACGATGAAGTCAAATAAAGAAACTTTTTTCAATGTCCTCATGTACCAACCATGTTGTTTAAATGGTTTTGAATGAATAAATGGATTTGAGCTTAGTTATGACATTTTGCTATTTTTGTAACTTAGATCAAGTGGGTAACAGAAAGCTAATTATTACGCACAGAATTAAAAATAGCCGCGTCGTACTTACTCATAATTAAACAGGCACAGTGTAATTATCCGTAATCGCTATTTTGAAAAACTACAGGAAAAAAACTAGGAAAGGTACACCGACCTACCTTTAAAGCACATAAAACAGCCAATGTGTCATATTTTAATAAGATTATCCAAGTTTTTCACAGAGTACATGCTTTTTAAAATTTACGAGAAATCTTTCCATTGCACTTTTGTTCTCTGTTCCTACATAAAGATCGTATATCCAGTATTGAATATCAAGATTTAAAGTAAAGCATGACCTCTAAAATTAACACCAATCCTATGGTTCGGCTACGTATAAAAAGTTATACAGCAAGAACAAGATTTTACACTTCTTCTGTGCAATATATAAAGAAACCAATTATCTGGAATAACGCAAAAAGAGAAATGTACTTGCTTGTTTACTTGTCTTGCACATGCGTGTAAGTTTAAAAGAAATATTCTGCAAGATGGTAAAATTTCAATAAAATTGTGTATTTTTATGACTAAAAAAGATTATAATGAACAAGAATACCTGTTTCTTCAACTTAAATTCATCAAAAATCACACGTGATAATTACCACTTGGAGCCCTCGGGTGACTCGTACCCCGCACACTAACCTCGGGCGTCAAAGGTAATCTACCATCTTGCTGATTCAGTCATGTGATCTTATTTGAATTCAATTCAAATGTTTATCTTTTGAATCTGAGTTATTTTGCGGCATATCCAACACCATGTTCTTGCTTTCAAATACTACCAACATATGGTTGTAAGTAAAAGTAATATACAAAGAAGAATCAGACAAATAAAGAAACCTTTTCAAAGAACTTTAGGCAGAGCGAATTATTAGATGGGTGACAAGGCAGTTTCAGGCGAAGAAATGTTTCTACCTTATGTGTATTCCTCCAAGTATCACGTCCGATATTTGAAGGATTGTAGAAGAGTTAATTGAAGATTGCCGATTGGATTATTATTGTATAATTATGCATTTTAACACCTATATTTATTATCAAGTGAAAATACATGTATCTGGGTTGGGTCTTAATATACCCCAAAGAATTTTTTTTATTTCAACAATATATTTATCCATAGCTTTCATTTTTTCGTGAAATGTTCAATCCGATACAATTTGGAGGTATCAACATAAATAAGGAAATTTGACTTTAGCTTGAAAAGTTAAATTCATCATGGTTATCATACGTAAAGTTTTCTTATAAGGTAACAATTTACGTCTTTTAGTTAAATATCCATTTACGAAGGAGATGTATCAGGCATAGTGGCTTTTTTAAATCAAACCAATGTTATCGTTGAAATAGTTATTTGGGATGACTCCTTTTTTTCTTCTTTTTTTTTTTTTTGCCAAAACACTACCATGGTTGTCGTTGTATGCACGCCCTATGACTTGCAAATTGTCGTATACGATGTAATTATTTTGTCAGCTTAAATGAGTTGGTTGTCGTGTGAAATGCTTGAGTTTCTGATTGAAAATATCAATGTGGTTTTGGGAATTCAGATCTGCAAACAATCTGTTGAAATTCTAATGGGTAATTATATTATTGTGTCCCATTATAAGCCGGCCTATCTTTGTATTCTTTTGAAAATGAATTTTGAAATAAGGTATCATTTTTAAACATCTATCAAGTTTTAAAGTCGTCAAGATAAAATGTACAGCGTTATTGCGTGAAAATCGCCTATTTTGACAAATATTTCAAGTTTTACATCACTGATACCAACTTTTTCTTTCATTATTTTAAACTACTTTATACTTGTGACAAATCAGTACTTAACTTGTAGAAAGTTTTATACAAGAAAATATTTTATTGTCTATTTAGATTTCTAATACCCCAAATATGTTACTTTTTTAGTATGAAAAGGTCACACAATAATTTACACGCACTAATTTGCAACATTCGTTCAGTGATATATATTATTCAAACTAATTTGCGTAAAATAAGATTATAATTATAGCATTGTTACATCTTAAAGAATATGACAGAGGTTACCAATGCTACCTAAATATCAAAGGTGGCTTTTTAGATTTCGAATTAGGCCACACTATATCTTGGATTCAGCTAATTTTTTTCTCATTGAAACTTAAATGAATGAAAAGGTTGACTATAGGAAAGAAAGCATGGTAGTTTACCTGGTTGCCATGGAAACGGGGCCAGAAGGTGTAAATTATAGTGGATATTGCTATTTTTCAATAATTTCAATCAAAAGTAACTAGTACTAGGCAAAGCTGCTTTTTTGGCATATTTTTATATGCTTCATGACAATCAAAACTATGTAAAAAATGGTATATGTCATTAAGTTTTTACGATTTCTAGTTTTCTGATGCCAAAAAGTGAATAATTAGTCCTCGTTACCTCCCTTGTCAGACTTAGTTTTTAAAGATGTTGACAAGTGATGTGGACAGGAATTGACTAGCACGTGGAGACTTGGTAAACAGAAAAGTTTTGTAAAGTTTCAATTTTCAACATCCTATAGTATCGTAGAAATGTACTTCGATCTGTCTTGAATTCATTCAAACTTAAATATGTATTTTCTGACATTGTTTTCTGCAAAAATGTATTAAAATTTACTTTTTTTTACAAGCATGCTTACATGAGAATTGAGAATATATTTATTGGCGTCATGGTAGCAAATGGGGTACCAACATGGCTTAAAATGACGAATCAGATGAATGAGAATTGCATTGTGGGCTACTACAGATACTACATGAATTTAACGCTTAGAGAAGAAACATTTTTTATGTCGATTGGAAAGTCACAAACGTCATTTTTTTCATGTAGTTCGTAAATGAAAAGCAATATACGTATTTTATTCTATTATTTTCATGCTCACAAATAGACAAGATTCCTTTATTAAATAAATGTGGAATTCTAGGTTTCCAAATGCCATTCTGCAATTAAGGCGATTTGTTTTTTTTATTGTATTACCGATGAATACAATTGTCAGGTGGATTCCCTGTTCAAGAAAATGTGTTATCACGGATATTGTTACATAAGAAAACCAGGGGCCACATCGCTTACCTGAGCAATTGGCTAGGGAAAAGAAAAACTCAGTTCAGTATTAAAAATTTTAAATTTTCAAAATGGGTTAAGGGGAGGGGGTGGGGTATTTGAACAAACTTAAATGTACTCTACCTAAGGATTCTCTTGAATTAATATGACACATAATAGCTTTGTTGTTTTAAGATATTTTTTATTGCTATAGCCTTTATATTCCTTTGTAATGATTCACTTAAATGATTCCTCTATTTTCATAATTGGTCATGATTTGAACAAATTTAAATCTACATTACGCTTTTAATACTTTTATATTGATGGTCGATCATGGCATTGTTGTTCTTGTGAAGAATTTTAACAATTCTACCCATGTATTCCTACGTTAAACTTTGTTCACCCATTGCGGCCCCCACTCTACCCCTGGGGGTCATGATTTGAACAAACTTGAATCTACACTACTTTTTTATGCTTTCATATAACTATGACCAATCATGGCCTTGCAATCCTTTAAAAGAATTTATTTTAAAGGTTTCGCTATGTTATTCTACTAAATTTTGTGATCACCCATTGTGCCCCAATTCTACCCCTAGGGGTCATGATTTGAAGAAACTTGAATCTACACTACCAGAAGATGCTTCCATTTAACTATGATCAATCATAGCTTTGATATTCTTAAGAAGATTTTTGAAGATTTTTCCTTTGTGTTTCTATGTTAAACTTTGAAACCCCATAGTGGCCCCACCCTACCCAAACGGGTCACGATTTGAACAAACTTGAATATTCACTACCAGAGGATACTTCCACATGAGTTTCATCTTTCCTGGTCCGGTGTTTCAGGAGAAAATATTTAAAGATTTTTCCTCTATATTCCTATGTTAAACTTTGATACCCCACCGTACCCCTTGGGTCATGATTTGAACAAACTTGAATCTACACTATATGAGGATGCTTCAACAACAATTTCATCTTTCCTTGCCATGTGGTTCTTGAGGAGCTGATTTTTAAAAAGACCAATTGATTTTTCACTAATGCACAATTATTACCCCTTGGAAGGCGGCAGGGCCCTTCATGTGAACAAAATTGAATTCACTTCACCCAAGCATACTTTGTGGCAAGTTTGATTGAAATCGGACCAGTGGTTCTTAAAGGGGCTGGATGGTTCTGGCCATTTTTTAGACTATTTTGCTGCATTTAGAAGAAGAGCCCCATATAAAATTATCAAATTAAAACTAAAATTTATGAATTTCTTCTTTGACAAATGATAGTTGACAGCTTAAGATATCATATCCCAAAAATTAAGTTATATCTGTTGGTTTATAAAAAAAATAATTTGTTTACCCCTAGCCTCATTAAGAAGAAGATGAAAATGTGAAAAGTTTACGACTACAGACAAGGGACAAATTTTGATGCAGAAAAGTTCACTTGAACCCTCGGTGAACTAAACATTTTGTCCATTTAAATGCATGAGAAAATGCTGCTGTTTTTCCTTAACCTTGAATCCCTGGTGTTCTGAATTTGGCACACACTACATTCTATTATACATATTATCTTGTTACTTGTAACAAGTTGCAAATGTAAGTGTCATCTTTCATAGTTTATTATCTTTGTTTTTCCCCATAAGAACATTTTATTTGAAGTCCATTTAATTTCCATTATAGATTGACCTGAACCACGTTTTCGAAGAAAAATATAAACACGTAGTTGGAGTAAACGCCTCTTTTCATTTCACGATTGGTCAATTGTTCGTGATAAGATCCGCAGTGCGCATTAATAACAATAGCCATATAAGGCAAACTTAAGTTGTACGTGTAGAAGATATTACACATGCATTTTTTATTTACCAGCGTTTCTAGTATTTCTTGAAAATTTTCAATTTTCATCATATAAATTCTTAAAAGAGCAGAGGCAAAGTAGATTTGTGATTGTTTTAACCCCCTTTTCTGTTTAAAGCCAAGAAAATCTTTCAGAATCAAAGAACATTGACTCTCTGACCTTGACCTTTGAGATTGACCTACTATAAAAAAGCAAACCTTTACCATAACTTTTAAAGAGTTAGGGCTAGTGCTTTCAAACTTTACACATTTGATTCTTATGACAAGACCTTTCATTTGATAACAAGAACTTTGACATTGACCTTGGAGTTTGACCTACTTTTTAAAAAATTGAACGTTGGCCATAACTTCTGAATGGTTAGGGCTAGGGCTTTCATGCTCAACATAAGTATTCTATGTGGCAAGACCTTTCATTTGATACTAATTACATTGACCTTTTCACCTTGACCTTGGAGATATTTGTACTTATTAAAAAAAATTAACATTTGGTTACTTTTAAATTTCACAATTGTTTTCCAGTGAGAATACCCTACTTTTGGTACTATTTAGCTAAATTTGCATTTAAGAAAAGCTTAATCTTTGCTATGTTGCCATACGGGGGCATCAGTGTTTCACAAACACATCTTGTTTTTTATAAATTACCGAGACACATTAATTCTCATGTGCATTGATGTAGAACGTGTATTGAGTTGCATACTGTAAGTGTTGAAGTTGTACATGTTGTGAACATTGTCAATACGTCAGCACACCTCAAAGTTGGTTGCTTTTTGTACCAAGGAATAATCATGCGTGAAATTGTCTTTTCACTGACAGTACAGCACAGGGAAAATGTAAACAAATGGACCTGTACAATGATGTGGGGAAAACTCAAATTTTTATCATTGTTAATCATTAGTATGCAAATGCAAGCATGGTATTATTAGAAAATAAATAATGTCATGATGCATTCAGCATGTAAATGCTTGGGAAAATGCATCACGTCTCTCCGAGAGAGATTTTAAAAACTAGCCTTTTCGAAAAACACATGTAGCACTTTATGTAGTAACCCATAAATGCATTATATGCAACTCGATCATTAAGCTGATTGGTCGATTTGTCAGTCATGTTGGTTCCTCACTGAACAGACGTCACAAAAAATATTTTCCTCGACCTGATGATTCTTGCGATGCTTTTTCCACGCACATGCGCAGATCCAGCATAACTGTCAGTCCTTTATAAATTAAATTTTTATGCAACCTTCCTAAAACAGTGTATAATCCAGGGATAGAATAAGTCGGAGGGTGAGGGGTCATTTCTATATATTAGTTTCTAATGGATAAACTTGAGATACCCATTTCACACTAACATTAGTATGACCAGACAGTGTATCAATTTTTAAACCAAGAAGTTTTAAAACAAAAATATTTTGGTTAGTTCAGGGTCACATTTATACAAAATTCCCACATGTTATGTGATACAGCTTAAGTTACAATTTAAGTAGCATTAATATTATATTATATATTACATTAAAAGTCTCGTATGATACAGGATTTAAAAAGGCATTTTATTTTTTAGATGAAACAGTCTCCAGATCGATGGCAGTCACTGGAACAGAGAATTGTAAAAAAGACTGAGGCCAAGAATAAAGAAGACTAAAATAAATACAGTGTCTGTTGTGATTACTCCAGTTGTTTGGTCAAGAAATTATTGTAATCAAGAGAAACACAGGATTTAAATTTAATACAATTAAAAAAAAAGTATAATTGTTTATCTTAGGTGAAAATCTCAAGTGAAATGAAATCAAATTTTTCACAAAATGGACAAATGAATGTGCATAAAAATTTTCGCATGAATATCGTGCGATTTTTAATTCATATGAAATTCATATGAAAATCGTGCGAATTTCATGTGAAGTTTTCGCATAAATTTCATGCGACTTGTTTTTCGTCTCCTTTTCATGTGAAGAATTCGCATGATATTCGTGCAAATTTCATATGAAAATCATGCGAGCCACTTTTGCCTGTGTATATTATAAAGGAGTTATTGAACTTATATTGGTAAATATTGGCACTCGATGGCTGTTCAAGTGAACTCGCAAGCCCGTGCATTAGTACAGCCAACTCGTGCCAAAATTCACCAATATCAGTTCACCGCATTGTATAATATATATGTATGAAACGCTATGTCTTGTTAAATGCAGATTATACTATTCTCTGCGAAGACCAATATGATTTTAAGCATCAATTAGATATTTTTTTTCCTAAATATTGTGGGAAAATTGCGTCAAAGGTGAATATTAATAAAAGTCAATTTGTAATTTTTTGTAGAGGAAAGTGAATCACAATATAAGTTGGAAGTTGTTAATGAAAACGGATATCTTAGAAATAATACATTTAGTAAAAGTGAATCATTTAATATGAATATAATGGAGTTGTATGACAAAGCACAGGCGCGAATCCAGAATTTTGTTTCCAAAGGGGGGAGAGGGGTGACCCTAATCCAAAAAAAATCGAACCCAGAAATTTCTTGACAAGCAAAAAAAACGTAAACTCGCCCAAACTTTAAAAACCTATTTCATGTGTGTCTGTTGGGGGGAGAAGGGGGGGGGTTATCGATGACTTCTAAATAATGCTTCAAACCTTTGACTTTTCATACCAATTTAACAAAAAATGGCGTTTACCAGAGGGTTTGCGTTTTCCGAGAGGGTCCAAAGTCATTTTTTTTCTTGCTTTAGTACATAAATTTAATAACCTTGCAAATTCAAGGGGGGTCCTGACCCCCGACACCCCCAGATCTGCGCATGAAGCAACAGGAGCGATGTATTCAGTAATTAGTACAGAATGTTGAAGACACAATTTATATAAGAAATTGAAGCTTCACCTCTTCGATAAAGTTGTTAAACCAGTTTTGTTATACGAGTGTGATATGTGAGGTTTTAATAATTCTTTATTAATTGAACATATGGAGAAATAGTTGTCAATTTATTCATGACATTGCTACCACGTGATTTATTTCTCATTAATATTCATAAGATACTAAGATACTGCATAAAATTGAAATATTCCATTTCTAAATATCTTTATGTTAAACCTTGTAAATCTGTACCGTTTTATATTTTGTTCAAGCCTCCGTGATAGATACATAGCTAGCAGTTTGAGTGATTAACAGATGACGACCATGGATATGGTTTTCCGATATTATTTAGGTCATACCGAAGTAAGATATTGCCGTTTTCAAATTAAAAAGCCGGTCGTAAATCTTCATGGAATGTTATGTCTTGTGTATTTCATAAAAATAGACTCTCTTCTGTACCTTTAAATCCGCGGAAGATTTCTTTCAATTTGCGATAAACACTTGCATTTCATCATCAAAAATGATAACAACACCAGTTCTGTACTCTCGCTTCGAATTTTCAAATCAAAAAGGCGGTCGCAACTTTCACTTTGGAATTTACATCGTGTCATTTCTGGTAGAAAATATAAAGAAGAATCAAACCATCGGCGGAAGAACTTCCGAAATAGGAAGGATAAAAAAAAATTGCGATTTTTTGTATTTTCTCTATATAAACCTTTATGAAATCGGCCATCATTATATTTCCGAAATGGCTGATATGCAAATAAGCAGAATGAACACCATTTCTCCATATGAAAACTTAAACTTAACTTTGTAAACATATCTTAAATGTCTTTCCCTAATTCAATAGTACATGGCGAACTGGGAAAATATGCCTATATATAATTGTTTATTAATATATTAAAGTTAGAATAATAACTCTTTGAACTAAATTGATTGAATCAAACAATTCAAAGGTTTTCTTAAAAATTTCTGACACTAAATATGAACCAAAACAAAACACCATTCTGTGAATTTGTACAAAAAGTCAAATGAAAGTGGTTTATCATGTATATGGAAATGTATAATCCGGTTACTATCAAGTGGCTAAAAAATAAAGTTTATCATACTCTTATAAATCAATTTGAACAATGTCCAGTTCATCAAACGCACTTAATTACAGGTTATTTAAGAGCATATTATCCTTCAGGAAGAGGGTATGTATCCCTGGAGGATTAAGACTTTGTAACCTATACAGGGTTGATGTAAAGAAATTAGTGATGAGTTTTCTTTTGTAATATTTACATTTCCAATGTCTTTGTCCGATCGAGATGAAATTACAAATTGTAAATGTTCTTTATTTCCCCATCAATGAATTGGCGTGGCTCCAAAAAACCACGTGCAGGGCGGGACAAACAGCTAGACAGAAGCAGGGCTTGGAGCACGTGGATTGGCGGAATTAAAGCATGTAAATATAAGGAATAACTGTCAGGTTTTTGAATTTCATGACGATGATCAATCGATTGGCTTGTGTGGTAATTTTATGCATAAACGCCTTCGGCGACGTATTGTCAATTAATAATGATAGTTTCCATTCCTACGTCGATACGATATATCCTGGTGAGCTTGAGATAAAAGATACCACAGAGTCCAACACTTCTGCTTCATACTTGGATATTTTACTTGAAAAAGACACTAATGGTAATCTAACAACCAAGCTATATGATAAACGTCATGACTTTAACTTTTCTATCGTCAACTTCCCTTACTTATGCAGCAATAAACCTTCATCACCTGCATACGGAGTATATATATCTCAGTTGATTCGATACGCAATAGCATGCTCTACGTAGGAATAATTTCTAAAACTAGAGCCGAGCTCGTTGCAAAGCAACGAGTAGGTCTTCCGTCGGAGCTGCGGACAGGGAGAAATGACCTTGGGTCAAGGTCATGCCACGTTCTAATGTTAAAGCAATCTTTTAAGGGTAGATCTCATTTTATTTATGTTTTACTATTTAAAAAGATAGTAAAGGAATGTTTGCAACCTTGACCTTGTTAAAATGACCTTACGTCACACCATGACACACACTGGTGAAAAGCAAAGCCAATTTGTGTGCTACCGTATTGACGAATTCTTAAGCTATACTTTTTTCGATAGGCCTTGTCAAAGCTAATACGTGTATACATGTGTAAATCTAGATATGAAAGCGTTATCCTTTCTTTATCAAAAGTCATGGTCAATTTTAGGCAATGTTTAAATTTTGGAAAAGCCGGTTAAACTTCAAGGTCAACGTTCATTATATGCTAGTATTTGAAATGATTTTATCACAGGTTACATACATTTGTGACGCGCCAAGCAAAAACCTCCCTTAACGAAGAATTTTGACATTTTCAGTTTTTTATAGATTCTTGTAGAGTTTTTCTTTCTCTTTCGTTTGATGTATAACATGACATATATTTCTGTACATAAATGTATAAAAAAAATCGCATGACAAAGACGGAATATTTACTTTGACGTACAGTGTACGCGTGCGTAATTGCATGAATTTTTTAACGTAAAATCGTAAAATGACGTAAAGCTTCATAATAATTTGATGATATTTATTATTATTAAACTTTTGATTTGATTTCCTTAAAAGTATCAACAATTGAGGATTTTTTCATCATAATACTAGAAAATAAATATTCTAAAGTATATCTTTGAGAAACGAATCACGGATCCCAATTAAGCAGAGGCACGTAATTTTCTCTATTACACTATCAAAGTGTTTATCTTTAAAAAAGAAGTTCGAGACAGTCTTTACTTTAACCCCCCCCCCCCCCCCCCCCGGGTCATTAAAAGTCTATACAATATACGAATAGATAGAAAGTATTGTCATAGTACCTGAAATTTTTTAAAGAGTGCGACAGTTTTTTTTTTCTATCCAAAGGAAAAATAACATTTCTTTTAACACAAGTTAACTATTTGCATGCTTTAGTTTCGAATGTTTTAATACTGAAGACTTCTTGGCTTATTGAAAAGATTTTCTGCACCCAAGAATAAATTGTATTTGTATCTTGTAGTAGCTAGAGTTTGATCCTTTTCTTCTAAATCTATTTCTTTTCAATAATTTAAACATAGATATAAAATAGGAAACGGAAGGCCAGGAAAAATGAATCAAATGTTAAAAATTACCAAGAAATAATGATTGAACACTTTAAAATTTGATGCACCTATTCTTCATTGATTTGATTTAAACACGCATTTATTGAATTATACAAACGCATTGAAAACAAGTTTGACAACTTTCAAGTTCTTCTTGTGAATGAAAAACTGATTTCATAACGACATCCGAAGAAGAAAAGCGTCTGCATGCATACTTTTCAGTGAATCAGAATGTAACATCCATCCCCACCCAATAAAATATATGTATTTCAAAATCTTGTTAAATAAAAAACAAATCTGTAATTTATATGTATGAAGTTAATCGTGAATTAATTTTGAACCGATCATTGTATATAAGCCGAATAACAAACCACAATACCAGAATATATATGAATCCCACAAGTGACACGTACACTCCACAACTTCATTTCTAGGAATAGAATGTAAGGCTTATACTAAGCTTCACTGTTACCTTCCTGAGAAAGTATATGCACACATTATGATTTATTTAAATCATCTTAAATGCTAGTTACATTTAGTATTGGTTAAAACACGAATGTTAAAAATAGCAACAGAAAGTAAGAGAACGGGTACCACATTTTTACATGTAATATTCTTCGATCATCGTAAACGGGAGGGGGGGGGGCATATCTCAGCTATGGACATTCACGCTTAATTGATTACCTGAATTAATTAAACAAGAACAAGGCACATATGTACAATCTTAAGCTGTAACTTTTGTTATTTTAAAAAAAAAAAACTTAATTGTTGTAATTTATACAATTTTTTATACACGAGAAGATGTACATATATGAATGCGTTAATTGATCAAGCAAGCAATATTCAAGCCGACCATCATGTATTTTTTATGTTCGATAAATCCTTTATCATAGAATATAGAGCGATTTGATCATTGACTTAAGTATAATATAATCAGATACATGTATTTACATACTCCAACTTCCATATATATTGAACAAATATAGGCATATTAATTACCTCGGATTAATATATTTTGCATAAGCGTCGGAACCCGGGGGGGGGGGGGGGGAGTAGGAGGGGATTAGCCCTCTTTTTTTCTCAAAGATATACTTAATATAGACATTGGACATTGCTGCGTAGGCTAAGCCCCCCCCCCCACTTTCCATAGACATAGGCTTAAAATGGGGAAAGTGGTGTGTTTGGAAAAAAAGGTTTGGAGTTCGAACCTCCCCCCCCCCCCCCCCCCCCCCCCCCCCCCCACGTAATTGGATTTTCGTGTTTAACCAATGCACATTTCCTTTTTTTTTTATTGCTTATCAGGTCTTTTTGAAGGTTTAAAATTCCTTATACCTACCCCCCCCCTTTCAATTTGCTTCCGACGCCAATGTTTTGAGCAGATTTGTACCGTACTAATTTTGCGTTAAACTGCCAATACATGTACATGTTCAATGCAACTTTTGCAGGAAAAATTTATTAACGTTGTAAAAGTTTGTTACATGTTTACATTTAATAAATAACGTGTAATTAGTAGCAAATTTTCATAATTTGAAATGCATATACATATTCATTTAATTGCGATTCAACAGAGGGAAACAAAAATATTACTTTCCAAGGTAGATGATGAATCGTGAAATGTTGGTAGTAAAATCTTTGTCGGGGAAATAATTACTTCAGGTTAAATAATCCTTAATACTAAAGGTTAAAATAAAATCATTAAAAAGAAAGTCTTTAACCTATAAAACGTTTAATTTATACTCTCAAACTGCATTGATGTTTTAAAAAGGGCTGAATGTGATGAGCACCGGAGACGTTACTACACGTACATGCAACAGCCTGATTCAGCGATTTTATACATGACCGAAATTATGTTGTTTTCAGGAATCCAGAACTCCAGAATCTTCGTTAGTACATGTAGATAAACCATGCACAAAATAATAATAGGTTGGAATGTTTTAAAACTGTTCAAACAGATTGTATGAATTTGTAACAATTTGAATTAATTATAACATTTTAGTGATGTATCATGTTTGCCATTTTTACATTCGGTGTATTGTGTATAACCTCATCAAACAGATTATGAAAAGGTCGATAAACATACGTTCAATCTGTTTAATTCTCAATAATGAAATATTTTAGACAGTGGGACTGTAACTTACAATGTATGCGAGCATCCGTAAATTCAAGACGAAATTTGCACGAAGTATCCAAAGAAATAAAGCAGACACGCGACACAGAAGAAAGGGAAGGGGGGGGAGAGAATTTTTTCTATATTTTTTGTACAACATGAGAAGGTGTTCAACAATAAAATAAATTGAGAAGCTCAAAAGGTCTTTCTTCAAAATATTCATTTTAAATCGACAGCTAAAACTAATTCCGGAAGAAGTTTCCAAATCAAATACTCTGTGTCGTATCTATAGAGAATACTTTTTAAACCAGAAGTCTCTGTCGAGACTGTAGCTCTACTGGTTTGATTGAACAGACAGAAACGAGGTGGGGAGTATTTATATGTCTGACATTTTGAAATTAAATTTTATTTTAAATGTCAGTTTTCTATGCATATCAGTGGATCATATACCAATACAAGAACCTTAGTAGTCATGACTCTAGTAGTCATTAATGATTGAGTTGTCTGTCTGCCTTTTGTACAAGATGAAATGATTCTACAGTCATTGTGATAACCCCCATGAACCTCAGTTAGCACACCTCAGCCAATTTGTACCTCATGTAACCTCATTTGATGAAGTTGACGGAATCAGCCGAGATTTGTCGAATGCACCATGAACATGCAATTGAACCTTTTAGCTTAACTTGTCATTTATCACATTTTTTTTCTCCTCTGGAATACTTATACATACAAGCTTGCAATGAGAGAAGACATAAGACAAAATGAATGTGTTTAAATTTATATATTCTGATTTTACTTTTAGGTACAAGAAATGGTAATTAAAAAACAATTTGGTAATCATTATGAGCATACATATATAAAGAATTCACTGTTACACATTAGCTCTGATTTTGATAGTCATGAACAAAACTTGTATAATATTAAGTGACAAAATAGTTTGGAAGCATGAATACATTAAATCTTCAACTGTTAATAACTTACTAAGTAACATCTGATTCAATTGATTAACAAGTGTTCTAGTACAATATGAAAATTGTGTTTAATTAATCCTGTAAATTACATGTCACAGAAGCAGGACAGATCATGATTAAATTTGAAGTAAATGCTATTATATCCACTCTTCTTTGACATACAAATCCATGTTCAAGTTCTAAATATATAAGTATTTTTGTGCTTAAAATATATTAAATGTCAATCACGTTTTACATATACATTTGAAAAGTAGTCTCATGTATATCATCATAGTATATACTTGATAAATAGTGTATGGAACATGTATGAAGAGGGGTGGTTTACCTCCCTTTACGGGCTGGCCAGTGACCTCCCTCTTCCAATTATACTCACCTCTCAATATTTCATCATCATAGTATATACTTGATGAATAATACTTGACTCTTATTATGGAAGGATGGTTTACCTCCCTTTATATGATGGACATGCGGTAATATTTATAAAATTCTTTTTTTTTTTTAATTAAATATACACTATTTTCATAATATACGGTCATATGTTCATAATAGATTACTTTCATAAGTATTTTGAAATTCAAAGAAGTGTGAAATGCAATCTAATTAAATGATCGTTTGCCAAATCAAAATACAATATGTCCTGATGGAAAATTCAGTATTGATTTTAAAAATCATGATAAAAAAAGAATATCAAGTACAAAATACTTAATACTTGCATTTAACTAGTACAATATAAAATTAAATCATGTAACACATTCAATGTCTTTTGACTTACTCTTTAAAATATCTGTGCACTATCTTGTAGTGTTTGTCCATAAATTGCATGGTTACCAAATTAAATTGTTACACAAAATATTTAAGATGTATACTTCAAATCTACACAGCATTGCTATAAGCATTAACCTTGAACTTTTTACATTATACATTTTTTTCTAATAGTTAAAGAGTGTGATATAAAAAAATTAAGAAGATTGACTTAGCGAGGGATATTTAAGAAATGAATTTAATTTTTGAAGATTCATGAGGTTATGAACTACGACGCTTCACGCCGGTATATTTCATGAAGCGCATTAGCGCTTCATGATAAATATGCCGGTGTGAAGCGTTGTAGTTCATATACCTCATGCATCTTCAAAAATTAATTCATTTCTTATATCTACATTATTTTTCTGATGACTTGCCATACATTTATACCATGCATTCAACTGTCATTTTTAAATGCAATATTGATACTGTCATATAATTTCAATGACTATGAACATTATATATACATGTAATCAATTGAAACATTGGTCAGCTTTATCATATTGCAACAGTAATTGTTAAGTATACATCAGTGAACGGATACATACATTTATATATATATATATATATATATATATATATATATATATATATATATATATATATATATATATACATGTAAGATGCATTCAATATTGTCTCAGTATTGCCTGGAATAATTACATCATATACACAAGTTTTCGTTTTCATAAGATATTGATACAATAAATATATTATTAGAAACAAAGCCAATTATTTGGAACAGAAATTATTGTCTATATTCCTGCAAGTAAATGTCAAATAAAAATCCACTGCATTTGTCTTTCACAGTTGTTTTTTTAACTTACTAATCTACATAGTATATATATTTATGTTAAATAATTACAGTACAGTAAAACTCAGTTGTTACGAAGCCATTGAGATCAAATTATTTCACTATATTGACAATTCACAATGGGAATCCAAGATGACTTAGATATATCCATGAATTCGCAATATTCCATGTTCATACTAAACAAGTTCTACTGTATAATGCAACAATTTTGACCAATAAAAATACCATTGAGACAACATCCATGTCCATAAAAAAATTCCTTAAAAAATAAAGTAAAAAATCAGATCAATACAAAACAAACTGCATAACCTTTTCAGAAAGGTTGACTAGTACTAGTTAAAATATTTAAAAGCAAATGAACAACTAGGTTATTATGGGTATGATAGAGGTACTATAAAAATAAAATTAGCAAGTACAGTTATATTATTTTTTGAGCTTATATCACAAATTAGAAAACAAATATCACTTAATATGTATCCCTCAGCACAATAAATCTAAAAATTATACAAAGATAAAAATTCTCTCCGATTTCTTAAACACAATGGCTTTCTTCATGTTCTTCATTCCATTGAAAGCATGACATGCATATAGTTGATTCATATACATAAAGCAAAGAGATTTATGCACTTGTAGACACCCAAATTCAATTTGTCATTAGTCATATTATGTATTCACAAATAGCATAAAGAAAGCAGAAAATCAAACATCTTTTTCAATATAATAATCTTGAAGATGTAATATTTATACATGTAATTTAAACATTAATGAAATTGCATCAGGGGACACAAAATTTCAGTGGGAAATAAATACTGAGGGATATACACTTTAAGTAAACAACACCTTATGAGAAAGACTTTCAAAACCACCTGCATCACAAACTTAGTGATGGTACACTCGGTGGTGTACAAACGCACACAGCGAGTCAGGTGGTGGCGCCTGCCCTGCTTCACACACTGGTGAAGGTACACTCGCTGGTGTACAAACGCACACTGGCGAGTCAGACATAGCTATGTTACCCCTCTCT
Source organism: Saccostrea cuccullata (assembly GCF_032062105.1). Taxonomy (NCBI): domain Eukaryota; kingdom Metazoa; phylum Mollusca; class Bivalvia; order Ostreida; family Ostreidae; genus Saccostrea; species Saccostrea cuccullata. The sequence goes on along the minus strand of NW_026918551.1, from coordinate 99,715 downwards.
TGGACAGGCAGACTTCACTGAAGAGGCATTGGCTTTAATGCATTAATGAAAAACTAAAATGACCCTTTTCTTTCCTCAATTGTTCCTTCAAATATCTCTAGCCAAAGAAGCATATATTATTTTGTGGTCAGAATAAACGCTTTCTATGACATCAGTGATAATACTGCATGTCACATTTGTGTAAATATGGTCTATCAATGATCCAGAAGAATGTGTTGACTTTGACACAATCTGTTTACAACTGAAAGATTCAGACATGTATGTAGCGAATTCTGGATGTTTCGGGACCGCGACGTTTCGGGACCCCGACGTTTCGGGACCTGACAACACGTTTCGGGACTTGGGTTAACACGTTTCGGGACTTGGGCTAACACGTTTCGGGACTTCTATATATTTTGTTAAGGAAATGAAATAAAACTTGTTTACTTTTGTTTTTATGTTTATATATGTATAATTTCTCAGTTTTATACACAATTTATCATTTAATTAAGAAGCACAGATTGGAATATTAGTTTGCATGCGGCATGGAGCACACCTGCCGAGAAAATCAACCGCCCGCAATGTTGTCTCTACATTTCTTACTACAGCATTTGATATACATGATATATTACCTTTATAAAGTATTTGGTTCGCCAAATTTAATTCAAAAAATATATTTTAGAATTAGGCTATGTATTGATTTATTTATTACCGGCTGCCAGGAGGCGGTCGGTTATTTGATATGAAAGTTTTAAGTCGCTGTGCGTTTCTGCGGAGTTAACAATTTCAATAAAAATTTAACATTCATTTCGCCGGCGAATCAATATTAAACAAAGATTTTCTAAATGTTTAGGAAAAAGCACAATAATCGTAAAATTAAATTTTATAAATAACGGGGTAAATATTTCATCCAATCCTGATTGACAAACTATGACATAATTGAAGTGCGGAGAAAATTAGTGCGAGTGTTAGGCATAGTCTAAAAGAAAGACTGCGTTGCAAATCAACAATTTTACTCTCTCTTTTTAAAACAGGATTTGCTGTATTTATTTAAAATGAAGTGTATATTTAAACATTTCTTATGGATGTTTTTCAATAATATGAAGAAAAAATAGATTTTTTAAAAGCACATAATCTTACGACATTTTGGTCCAGGGGACTAGGATAGAGCGCGTTTTACAATATGCCAAACATTTTCCCGCCACATCTCAACACCAAAACAAAGAGATTGAGTGAAAGAGAAGAAATGAAGTAGTGGATCTAGAAGGAATGGGGGGGGGGGGGGGGTTAACATCCTCTAAGAGAGAGCGAGGAGCCCCATATGTTATATATTTGTTGAGTTTTTATAAAGGTAAAACTATATATAACTAAAACTACTTAAACAGCAAACTTCCACCAGAGTTCGTTAATTTGTACCAGAGTGCAGAGACGCAGAGAACTATGCACAGTTTAATTGCTTATATATGTAATATTGTACATGCATTATGCATGAAGAAAATCGGCATTGTCGCATGCATTTTTTTTCATGTCACGAGGATATTTTATGTTTTTAACAGATAAATATAAGAAGATATATAAGAAATTTTAAAAAACAGATCACACAAATTTCAGTTTCTGAAAGGAACTTCAACAATTACATAAATTGGTTTGCGGCCGATTTTTGACGCTTGCGTCAATATGTTTCTTGTAGTGTTTGATACGAGAGTTTGCAGAATTAAAACCGGGAGACAGTCGTAACTGCTGTGCGAAGACCACGGACGTGTTTTTACTTCCAAGGCTTTCTTTCTCTCCATTTTAATAACAATTTTAAGTGATTTCATATTTGTTTACAGAATTAACAAAGGCTCAAGCTAGCACATGTGCAGTAAAAACTTTACGTTTTACGGGTAGTTATGTTTACTGTGTATACACAGACTACAAATCTCAATGAAACTTAATTATCGATCTTCATATATACCCGACCAGTGCGTAATATTATGTGATGTTACATAATTAGGTACATGACACACTGTTTAAATGATACTGTAAATAAATACTATATATTATTTAATTTGCAAATATTAAATTTTTCATTTTACATGTACGTTGTGAAAGTGTTTAAAAGACATTCCAGATTTTAAAAAAAAATGACTACGTTAACAGGTCAACTTAAATTTTATTTTTTATTAAATTTCCACCTAGCCACATTAAATAGATAAAGCTATGATGAAATTTAGAATATTTTTAAAGACATTATTTCAAACGATATCAAATGAAATCATGTTGTTTATACCATTTAATATTCTTTTTTTAAAAGTATGGTATTTTTTGTGGTATCTACATGTAGGGAAAATATTCTCGCAACATTTGTAAAATATGTTTATTTACAATGTTTTGGAAACTTTAAAAATGTTTTCGTAACATTTCCAGGGAGGAATCTTACAATAGATACTATGCTAAAACTTTTTGAAAAAACAAATATTTGAAACTGTTTGGGAAAAAAAATAGAGAAAATCAATCAAAACATTTTGAAAACCTTTATATTTTATTGAACTTTTGATGATGGGAAAATTATTACTATTATATAAATATTGTTTGATTTGTAATTATTTCATTTACCAATAAACAAATATTTTACCAAATATTTTTTTCCATATTTTTAGATTTTTATTTTCTTAAAATAATTTCAATAGAAACCACACAATCTTTTCAGTCCCCATTACCGGCGGCGTCTTTATACATGTACGTAACACTTCCCTATGGGATATGTGTACCTGGTCCTAGTTGTTGTTTTAACAATTCACTGACATATTTTTAAAGATATATTCGACGGTAGCTGGAGATCACTTGAATATTTTAAAATATATATCATCAACCTGAGAAAATTAAATTTTGGACACCCCCCCCCCCTACTACACACACAAGAAAAAATAACTAATTAAAAAAAAATTGATAAGAAATAAAAAGAAATCAATACAAATATTGTAAAGATTTATTCTTATTCGTCTGTTATGAAAAAAAAAACCCATCAAAGTATATCTTTATGAAAATTTTTATTTTATATATACATAAAAATTAAATATTACGTACTCTGTGTACTAAGAATAATATGCTATATCACCATAATAAAATAATTTGTTGAGATCCCGAAAAAATTTCTTTTTATTAAAGAGAAAACGTATCTATGGCGATTAAATTATAAAAAAAAAATTATTTTATAAAGTTTAATGTCTGTCCATATATTTATCTAATGATACATTGATAAAATAAATAAATTATTTTAGCTAAATGTGTAATTTATTTCAGTATTTATTGAAATCCCGAAAAATTTAACCCAAGTCCCGAAACGTCTTGCCGCAAGTCCCGAACCGTCTTATCGCTAGTCCCGAATCGTCGTGTACCTAGGTCCCGAAACGTCGGGGTCCCGAAACATCTTGCACCCTATGTAGCCACTGAAGAGCCCCCATGAGATAGATCTATATTGAAATCCCCAATAATGATTACATTCTGCTGATTCTTGAGTACTTTTGACAATTTGTTGATAAAGTTGTTTTTTGCCCTTTCAACAGTAGAACTTGGACTTCTATATAGCATAACAACTTGATAATTCTCATTTTTGCACTTTACTTCACTGTACTGCCATTCTAGGTCTTTGTCTGAGTGGCTTACATGATTAATGATTTGACAGTCATTTCTAATGTATGTAATCATGCCTCTATGGGGTCTCCCACATTGCTGATTCATTTCAAAATCCAACCTGAACATGTTGTAATTCTCCAATTCATAATCTTCATTTTCATCTGATGCTGTCAACCATGTTTCAGACACTCCTATGATATGAGACTGTTGAAGATTTGGCTCATTTTTGAAACTTGCAAAGTGGGCATGCAGTGATCTCACATTCTGAAATGCAATGCTTATGGTCTGGTTGCTTGTAGAATCCATGGGCTGATAACATAACTGTAATGTTGCTTCTGTCCGTAGCCTACTCATTTCTTTTTTCACCTTCTCAGATGCACAAATTTTGTTTTCATTTAAACTCAAGATATGAAGTCCTGTAATCTTCTTAACCCTGCTTAGAGCAACATAGTGAATGTGTGGCAATGTAAATTTTGGATTCATATCAAGATTTATTACAGCTTGATCCATTGTGTCTCCCTGAGATTTGTGTACAGTCTTGGCTGCAGAAAGTCGCAATGGAAATTGTATACGTACAACAGTGTGTCTCAGGTACTGAAAGCTTCTTCTCACATCAAATATTGGTGTCCAAGACTTATCTACTCCATGCCCAAACAGATGTCTATACTGATATCTCCATGATTTTCCAGTATTTCTGTCATCAAAAGAAACCCATATTATACTTGGCCTCTCAGTGCTTTCTTGTCTCCTCTCTATGTACTCTACCTTACATGATGTACCATTTGTGAGCCCATCCTCAACACATAAATTTGCAGTGATTTCATACTGGAGACCAAGTGCTATGGGAACATTTTTAGCCAATCCAGCTGTTTTAGATGAGTCATCTGGCAAATTCAAGTGCTGTATTAAATTTTCCCTACCTACTACTGAATCATGAGCTGGTATATTGACCTTTTCACCATCAGCTAGCAGAAACACTTGGTTGTTGTAGGCATTCACACTTTCATTTCTTGTATACAATCGCGGAGCATCTCTTGGATATACAGGTTGTGAGTCATCTATACAGCGCTGTTTCAAAGTTTTTATATCGGCTTCAGTTTGATTTCCTTCTCGTAAACGGTTGAGTAACTCAGCAAAATGAACATCATCTTTCTGCCTCATTATTTCCGTTAGTTCATGCATTGTGAACAATTCCCGCCACAAGTTTGTTGCCAGTGGTCCAAAGTTTTTCTTCAAGTCATCAAAAACCCATCCATCCATCACTGGCTTTAACTGGAAAAGATCCCCAATCAAAATGACATTGATACCTCCAAAGTATTCTTTGCTGCCTTTTATCATCTTCAAACGCTCATGTACACAATTTAATTGTGAATTTCCAACCATAGAAACCTCGTCAATGATGACCGTTGACAAATATGTGTACTTTGTTCTAAGGCTGTTCAAAGATTCACTATCAAGGGGCTTGCAGTTAAATCCCTGACTTGCTGGAATTTTGAATGCTGAATGTATTGTCTGTCCCTTTATATTAAATGCAGCTTTTCCGGTTGGAGCACAAAGTAGAACCTTGCAGTCATCTGGATTTTCCCCTTCAGTAGAGCAATAGTGTCTTGTGAGTGCCTCATACAAAGCTCTTACAACAACAGACTTACCAACTCCTGCACCACCAGTTAGGAAAACTCTTAGTGGTTCTTTTTTGGTTTTAATCCAATGAAGCACATGAGTAAAAAACTCCATTTGCTTTTTGTTTAACTTGCTAACTAGCTGAAAATACATCTCATTTGTCATTTTGTACTGAAGAGTTTGATCATCATTAGTAGAACTACTAGGTAATCCAAGATCTACTCCAATGTCATAGATCTGGTGATTTTCAGGACGCTTTGGGTCAAAATACACAAATTTCTCACTTTCCCTACTGCCTTCATCTAAGTCCTCTTGTTCAGTTTGCTCTGCATTAGGTGCTACTCTATCAAATTGTACATCAACCTCTTCAGCTTGCCTTTGTGCCTCTTCCAGCTCCTCTGCATTGCGTTCATACTTCTTTACTTTAGCACCTATAAAACTCTTCAGTTGGTTGTATTTTTCTTCATATGTTGATTTGTTTCCTTTAATGTCTATTTCTTCCTTTCTCCATGGATGGAAAAGTAAAATCTTTTCTCTATAATGATTTTCAGAATCAACTTTGATGGAGTAGTTGACATAAAGAATGCATTTAGCCTTCCTCCTTTGTCTTATGATGATGCCATTTTTCAAAACTATCCTAATCAGCTCTGAATTGATCTCTTCATCTTCCAAGTCTCTTAATTCTTGTTCATCTTCAGAATCATCATTTTGCTCTAGGAGCTCATCATTTTCTTTGAGTTCTTTTGGATATACAATTTCTAGTTCTGCGGCATAGTCTGCTAAACACCAGTTTTCAAGTTGCCTTGGCCTTTGGGAATAACGCTTGATCACACTGCTTGCATGAATGTCTGTGGAATTCTCTGGCAATTCTTCTAAAGCAGACTTACATTTCAATAGAAGAGTTCTTTCTTCTGGTGGTGAAGTATTTATAAATACAACATCTCTTGAACTTTTTGTTAAAGGCAATTGTAAATTCAAGTATGCAGCTTCTTGTGCACTTATCTCAACTGCATTCAAGAACTTGTTTCCCATGTGGCGAACCTGTTTTTTCAAATCCATATTTCCTTCTCTTGCTTCCTTACATGCTTGGTCAAGCAGATTACTCATTCCACGTTGAGACTTGCTAATGTAGGACACAATGTACATAGCACATGCATATGGGTCTAGGACAAACTGCAAGTCATGATTAGCTCGCCATGCTGTCAAAACATTTTTCATGTAAGGATTTACTCTTATTTCACGTGGGCTTCTCTTCAAAAAAAGTTGTGGTCCATCAAGGGAACTTCTGATCGACTTTATGTAATCTTCTTTCTCCAGGTTCAGTGACTGTAAAAATTCACTAAAAGAAATGTTTTTCCCTTCTTTCATATCTGCTAATTCTTTCTTCACCTTTGTAAAAATTTCTTTGTATGTCAATGCATCTGAATCATCTGCTGATAAAGGTTCCAAGATCAAAGTTGAATCCATAGGAGGCTGAGGAAATCCAAATCGACAAATGTCTTTTCCTTTTTTCCTGCAAGTTCTGGAATGTTTGTGAATTTGTAATTCTACAAAAGGTGCAACTTCATCATCACAATTTGTAGAGCAAGATACATACTGATCTATAAATTTTGCAATGTCAGTAACTGGATCTTCCTTAAATTTTGGAGCATCTTTAATCCACATGAGCATGTGAATGTGAGGTGATCCTCTGTGCTGAAATTCAACACGATAAAAAAAATCTATCAGTTCCCCAACAGGATGATGTTCACTCTTCAAAACTGTATTGATAAACACATGTACTCTGTGATCAAAAAAGCGAACACATGTCACAGGATCTTTTTGCACCAAATCAGTTTTTTCAGCCCATGTCAACCTGTCTACTTCCTCATCCGTAAGTGATTTCTTGAGATTGAGTTGAGCAAGAGTTTTGAGCAACTCAGGCCATCTTGTATCTGCTGCTGATAAAGATGCAAACCAAGTTGGTAATCCCAGTTGTCTAATCATGGCAAACAACTCCTTCTTCTTTGCCTCTAGATAGGGAGGACTGTTACGCAAAGTTCTAAAAATGTAATATCCCTCATCTAATCTTGTTATCTTGTCAGGTACTTCTTGATTGAGAACATCACCAGCTGTTAATTTCTTCTCTGTGCCCTTACATCTTCTTAATACAAGGTTGACTTTATCCGATATCTGCTTCATCTGAATTCTCTTCATTTTGAAAAATAAATTTGGCACACTGTTTGCTGCACGTCTGTCAATGTTTCTTAGTTCCCATTTCACAAGATCACTGTAATGAACTTTAACTTCACGATCATCATTTGATGCCATCCTCTGGCCACAGTAAATAGTTGGAAAAGACAAGAATTCTGCGTCCTTATCAGTGTACAAACTCAGTGGTGTCTGTCCTTCTCCTGGAGCGAATGTATATACCTGATCTTGAACAGGATTTGCATCATCCAGTAATGTGTCGCAGCTGCCAGAATGTCCTTCTCTTTCATCGATTTCCTTAAATGTACTTTCTTCTTTCTCATCTGATGTAACACCAAGATTTGTATTCCTTCCTTCAGATGTACTTGTGTTAAAATATTCGGCAATGATTTCACTGCTATCTGCGGTTATTCTGGCTTCCCAATCTTCATCTACCTGAATCTTTGCATCTTTGTACATTTGGCTATTTCTCATTAACCAGTGTAATGCAATGATTACATGCTTTGGTCTGACATTTTCTACAAAATCACAAGTTTTGTAACTTAGTCTTCTCTTTAATCGGACTGGCACTGTTATGTCATTGTTAAACTGTCTTGGTAAGGAGTTTACAGTTGGTTGTATATCTACTGGAACATTAACAACATTTCCTTTGATAGATAACTGTCTTCCTCTGGGCAACTCTCTTAGCTGCATAAATGGAATTCGTAAAGCTATGAGGCGTTCTTCTAACTGATGAAGTTCAAGTTCTTCTGGTTTGGTAGGAAATTGTACATGGTTTGCTAATGACAACTTTGGCATTTTCTTTTCTTGTATTGTTTTCTTACACGTTAAACATATCCACTCTTTTCCTTCAACTGAGATATATTTGGTGAGAAATTTTGCAACATCTTCAGATGGTAAAGTTTTTCTAAGAAAGCTGCTATCAACAACTGAATGAGAAAACCAGGTCTGGTTACAGCAAGTACATACATATAATGGCCCTTCTTCTATTCTTTTGTTAAACACTGATATTGTTTCTGTCAGTGTTGTTCCGTACTTTCTCCGTTTTCTTGAAATCATTTCTGTCCTACAAAAATGTGGATCTTTTCTTTTTAGGGCTTTAGCACTCTTTTCTCTAGTTTGTTCAATCTCACGATAATCAAAACTTTTTCTTTTCACAGATTTTCTAATGCGTTCCAATTCAGAAAATGCAGAATCTTCCCTACATTTCCGTTTTCTTCTGACATCTCTGTCACGTTCTTTATTCATTACATCTATATTGGCTCTTTCTTTTTGTTTAGCAATTCTCTCTTTTTCTTTCTCAGAAAGTCTAAATATTGGGTCATTTCTCTTGCTTTGCCTTGCACTTTTGTCCCTTTCTTTCTCAATGTTCCTCGACTCTTTCTCTAAGCGTTTCGCTTGTCTTGCTGTTTTGTCCCTTTCTTTCTCAATGTTCCTTGACTCTTTCTCTAAGCGTTTCGCTTGTCTTGCTGTTTTGTCCCTTTCTTTCTCAATGTTCCTCGACTCTTTCTCTAAGCGTTTTGCTCGTCTTGCCGTTTTGTCTCTTTCTTTCTCAATGTTTCTTGCGTCTTTGTCTAACCGTTTTGCTCGTCTTGCTGTTTTGTCCCTTTCTTTCTCGATGTTTCTTGTGTCTTTGTCTAACCGTTTTACTTGTCTTGCTGTTTTGTCCCTTTCTTTCTCAGTGTTTCTCATGTCTTTGACTTGTCGTTTCAATTGTCTTCCTGTTCTTTCCCTTGCTTTCTCAATGTTTCTCTTTTTTATGTCTGATCTATTTTTTTGCTTTGCTATTTTGTCTCTTACTTTCTCAACTTTCCTAGCATGTTCTAATTTTCTCCAGTTTTTCATGTAATTTTTAATGTAATCTTTTCTAGAACACTTGATCTTTCCTTCCTCTTTTCTTTTGACAACATCTTTCTGTCTACGTTCTTGATCTTGAAAATATTGGTCAAGAAGGACATCACCTTTTTTAAATCCTGCTATTATATCAGATGAACTTTCCCCTATTACTTGTATGACATCTCTACCTAATTCAATGATATTTACCGGAGTTAGTTCAAACTGAGAGTTCTGATCAATAGAAAGAGAAAACGCCAACAGTGAACAATGTTGCGCCACACCTTCCAATGTCTCTATTCCAATCAACGTACTTTTTCCATTGGCATCCAGTAATCCTTTCTGATCTCTTGCATGGGAATCAAAAAGAAAGTATCGGTTTCCAACTTTGATCACAGAAAAAGTGTTCCCACCAAAGCAAACAAAAGAACATTCAGCAATTTCAAATGACCTTTGCAATGCCTCTAAAATGGACATGCCAAATGATTCACCATCAATTCTTAATCTTTTATCATTTCCCATTAGACCAACTTGTGATTCAAAAGTTTGCACAGAAAAGCATTTTTCATAAACTTCTATCTCACTTGGTAGTTCATTTATTAATAAATATTCGTTTTGCACAGTTGAACTTGCTTGCAGATAACCATATAATTCATTCCCAGTAATCAAAATTCTGTCAATATCTGAGGACAACCAAGAATTTGGATTTTTTACCTTGGAAAAAATTATGCTTGATAATGCATTAGCCACGCACTGTTTACCACTTGTAATTCCAAACAGATCAGTCCAGCCCTGATGATAGTTTCCTTGAACAGATAAAAACATTCCAGTTCCAATATCCCTACCCGATTTATCTCTTTCTCTTATTTCTTTAACATCCCCTAGTTGAATATTCCCTCTCTGGGGGTATGACTCCTGACTTCTATCACCATGAAATTCCTGTTCTTTTCTGTTTTCATTCATTTCCTTTTCTTTGTTTTCCAGTTTTTCATTTTTGTTCTCATGTATTTCTTTCTCATTTTTGTTTTGTATATTTTCCTCATTTTGAATCTTGCACCTTTTCTGATTTGTCTTACTAACTGCATCACCCACTTCTGACAGTGATGGTACACTCGCTGGTGTACAAACGCATCGCGGCGAGTCAGTTAGTGGCGTCTGCCCTGCTTCACACACTGGTGAAGGTACACTCGCTGGTGTACAAACGCACGCTGGCGAGTCAGACATAGCTATGTTACCCCTCTCAGGGATAGGCAGACTTCCTTGAAGAGGTACCAACTTCAAGGCATTTAAAGGATCAGCACCTGAAACAGAATCCTTACCATCCTTTGAGGGAGTCTCTGCTACCCATCTGTTGTGAACTTTATCTCTGGCTCTTTGAGATGCTTTTCCCTTTCTTGGCATCTAAGAAATTTGTAAACAATAGTGAACAACAAAACCTAAACCAATCCTCGCAACATCAGGGGTCCCAAGTCAATGTTCCTGCTCCTCTCATTGAGAAAAACCAATCATATATATGTTTTGGCTTTTAAAAGTTGACATAAAATGCAAACAGAAAATTCCAAGTTTAATTATTATTATTATGTGAAGTGAATTTAGAACTATAGGTACAGCGAGCAAGCAAACAAATAATAATTCCCCTGCATTTTTTTATTGAACATTCAAAAATTTTGTAAAATAACCTTGAATTAAAAAAAAGACACATTCTAGTTGAAAGCAATCTTTTAATGAAACATGGACACCCAGTGTTTCTCCACTGAAAATTATAGACCAGTTATGAATTTTACACTTTTTAAAACAATGACCTTGAACTTACCAGAATGCCCTTGAGTCAAGGTCACAACCTCAAGTCCTCAACAATCTTTGTACCAAGTATAAGCATCCAATAAATTGCCATTTTTGGCAAAAGTTATAGCCTACATAGAGTTTTGAAATCTTTCGCCCTTTCAATGACCTTGAACTTGACTGAAACACTTTCAGAAAGGACCTGACACATACACAAATCAGAAACATTTTTGTATTAAGTATAAACTTTCTAATACCCTAGATGTATGTGTCTTGAATTTGGATCAAGGTCGACACACCTTCTAGTTAAAACAATCTCTGTACCAATTATGAACTTCCAATGATTCGCTATTACAAAGTTATATCAGAGACAAGAATTTTATACTTTGAATTTGCAGTAATGACCTTGAATCAATGTCATGACACATTCAGGTGATAAGCAATCTCTGTACCAAGTATGATCAGAAAGTTGTATTATAGACACCTGATAGCTATTAATCTTTTAATCTTAAGAGTATCTTAGAAAATTGATAGGCCTTAACTTTAAAAACAATTCAGATAATCTATGAAAGAAAGAATTTAAAATACTTAAAACAAGTTGTGTTGTGAAACAATTGTTTGCACCCAAAGGACGGTCTTGTGAAAAGGAATGCAACTTTGAAATATGAAAGCCCTATTTCTAACTGTTCAAAAGTTATGACCAAAGTTAAAGTTTTCTTTTTAAAAAATGGGTCAAACTCTTGGGTCAAGGTCAAAAATATTTATACCAGCTGAAAGGTCTTGTCACAATGAATACATATGTGAAGTATGAAAGCCCTGGCTCAAACTGTTCAAAAGTCATGGCCAAGGTTAAAGTGTGGTATTTTTTGTAAAAGTAGGTCAAACTCCAAGGTCAAATTTTGTGGTACCCAAAGAAAGGTCTTGTCACAAGGAATACAACTGTGAAATATGAAAGCCATTGCTCCACCCACTCAATAGTTATGGGCTAGGTTATAGTTGACAACACACAGACAAACAGACAGGACAAAATAATACATCCCCTGGATCTTTTGATCCAGGGACATATAAAATGGTTTCAATGGGTTGGTCGGAGTACATCAAACAAATAATTTTTTATCAGTGGCCTTATGGCCATGAGTAGGCTCAGGATCCTTGATGTTGTGAGGATAACAAAACATCACAATATTCAATCATATTCACCATAATCAAACAAACTCAGTTCTAGCAATATATAGTATGTAATTAAAATCTCCTTGTTGATAAACGACAGATTTAAAATACTTTATTACACTTTATTCATCTTCACTATCTCCCTCTCTCTCTCCCTATATATATATTAAACACTCTTTTGTGTTAAATATGCATTAAGTTGATTAGGCAAAAAAAAAAATAGTCTTGTTTCCTACTACCCAACCTACTTTATTTTTTGGCACCCGAACTTAAAGGGTTTTTTTTTTAGTTTTGGGGCAGAAATTTGAAAAATTTTCGAAAATTCATGTTCCAAAACTGAAAAAATATATATACATATATAGATTTAAGTGGTACATGTATTTTATAAAGTTCTATGTTTCAAATATTGACTTTCATAAAATACAACTTCAGTTGTGCATCAAAAGACATGGAATTTAATTTTAAAAGGCAATATTGACATGTTTAATTTAATCTTGTATTAGTTCATATCCAAAAAAACACTGTCAGAAAAAATAAAAGTGTAAACAAGCAAATTCAAGGAATTGTGGTCCCCTGCTTTCAGTGTCTTTGTGGGTGAGATGTCAATTTTTATGACATATTGTGTGTAATATGAACACCCTTTCATATGTCATTTAGTTAGAAATCATCACTGAACTCCAAGGTCAAGGTCAAAGTTCTTGGTATCAGGGGATGAAACATCACATTGCCCAACGCCCGGGGCTAGTGGATTTTAGGGGTGGGCAAGACAAGTGAAATTTTATCAACCACTTGCCTGTGTACAAGTGATTTATCAAAAATAGAATTTATTTGTAGGCCATAAATTTAAAGCAGGGCATAGGGGCTTGTATGATTTACTCAGCATTTGTCTTCCTCTTTTTTTGAAAAAATATCTATAAATACAGAATTAGTTTATGGTAGGGCAAGCAGAAATTCAGGTAGGGCAAGTCAATTTTGACCATGTACTTGCCCTTGGACTAGTTCCTAAAAAATCTATTTGTCAGCCCCTGGGTATCCAATGAAAAGTCTTCTCACAAGGATTACATATGTGAAGTTATGAAAGCCCCTAGCCCTTACCATTCAAAAGTTATGGTCAAGATTAATGTTTTTTTCATAAGTACGAAAAATCTCCAAGGTCAAGAGGTCAAAGTTGTTGGTATCCAATAAAAGGTCTTGCTACAAAAAATACATATGTGAACAAGAGATGTTTTGTAAAACACTTACAGTATGCCCCCCCCCCTCCCCCAAATTGGAATTTTTCTAAATCCAAAAGGGCACAACTTGGTCAAAAATAGTGTTGTCAAATCGGTTGAAAATCAGAATCGATTAATCAGTAGCATCGATTGACCCTAACCAACTGATCATCGGCCAATAATCGAATTGGTAACCCTTCACATAAAATAGGCATTATATTTCATATAAAATTTAGAATTTTATTTTTAAATAATGTACATGTAAGTATAGAGGTGCATTGTACAGATCGAAATTCTAAAAACAGTATATATGCAGTTGATTAACAATATCAGTAATACAGATTTTTGAATGATTAGGATTTACTTGGCCTGGAAAACATAAGCATTGACAGATCAGGTTTTAATTTACATGATCATCTAAAATATACTAGTATATGGAATTAATTTTTTAAACTATTAAAAGACATTTAATATTGCAAATCCTTGTGATTCCACATGAAATGAAAAGTGAATTCCCCAAAATACTGAAAACTGATATATTTCATTTATAAAAGTAGTTTAGTTTCTTCAGTTTAGAAATACAATTATCATTATTTGCGATTTATCTAAACAGATTTTAAGTATACATGTATTTTAAAATAGGTAATAAATGACAACACTTCGAAGATATATATTTTGATAACAAGAGCCTGTTCTTGAAATAAAAGTGAGAAAACTATTAAAAAAAAAAAGATATGTGCAGAAATATACTGATTAATCGATTGTTAAAATCTCCAATCGATTGTCTAAAATCGACAGCCTTGCCCGATCATCGATTTTAAATCGATCATCGTGACAACACTAGTCAAAAATGGTGCAATTGTACCCAAAACAGAACTTGAACTAGATATTCATGTAATATATCAGTATACCAAATTTCATTTCAGTATGTGCAACAGTTGTGAAGATAAAGTGCCCCGCCACAGCATGATACGCCCGTCAAATATATATTGTTCAATAATCATAAATTGGTTAAGGTGCAAGAAAATCAGATAACCTTGATTAACAGATTGACACAGATTTCAATGATCTAATTTCCATTTCTTATCATGTTTAAAATATTGTACATACATCTCTAAGAGACTTACAGTGTAGGAATTAATTATAACAAATAATACATCATATAATTCTAAACTGGCTGTGTTAGAACTTAACAAATATCCATCTGCAGCTTAAATTGTTTATTGCATATTTAATTGAATAATGGAAATGCTACAGTCTAATAAAAAAAACCCAAAAATAAATTATTCTTTAGACTATAAAATTCTAAGTGAGGCATGGTGACTGCAATTTGTTGCAAATATATAAAAATTGAAATTTACCTCGGCAATTTTATTTCAATGAACACATGTATAATTAGTTATCATTATATTATACAATACTAATTTAGTTTTAATCATACATTAAACATCAATTTGTTTTAATTACATTACACCAATTGAAAGATCTTTTTTCTGAACTAGCCATCAAGAACTCTTAATGAACACAAGCAACTATGAGGCCATTTCTTTTTGCCCAACTCCCAAGAGATTAAAGATAAAGATAACAGCTGCATTTTCAGAGATCTGCTCTTCCACTTAGGGCCTGACAATAAACTCATTAATTTCTCTCTATTTCTGTTATCAAAATTCTTCTTGACCAGTCCTCTCAAAACATTAACATTTGTTACAGATTGCTGTAAAGCATATAATGAAAAAATAAGTTTTTACTTGATTTAACATTTTTAAACAAGGATACAACTATATTTTTGCATTTTTTAGGATTATGAAATTTAAAATTTTAAAGACTTAGTTTGTTAAAAAAAATCACTTAAATTAAAGGTCACAGTGACCTTGAAATAGGCCGCGACACACCTTCTACCCAAGATGCGTAAACTGGCCAAGTTTGATGACTCTGAGTCTAATAGTTTTCTAGTTATGGGCCGGAATGGATTTTTCCATATTTGGCTATAACTACTTAATTAAAGGTCAGAGCGACCTACTTTTTGTGCGCGACACACCTTCTACCCAAGACGCATCAGATGACAAAGTTTGATAATCCTAGGCCTAATAGTATTAAAGTTATGAGACGGAAACGAAAAAGCTAACAGACGGACAGACGGACGGACACGAAGCCTATAACATAATACGTCCCGTCTGAAGACAGGCGTATAAAAATGAACGAAACTGCACATAATTGAAAATTTTCTAAGTCCAAGGGACATAACTCTGTCAAAAATGGGGTGATTGTACCCAAAACAGAACTTGACCTAGATATTCATGTAATATATCAGTATACCAAATTTCATTTCAGTATGTGCAACAGTTGAAAAGAAAATGAACGAAACTGCAAATAATTGAAAATTTTCTAAGTCCAAGGGACATAACTCTGTCAAAAATGGGGTGATTGTACCCAAAACAGAACTTGACCTAGATATTCATGTAATATATCAGTATACCAAATTTCATTTCAGTATGTGCAACGGTTGCGAAGAAAATGAACAGAAACTAAGTGGACCGACAGACCGACTGACAGACAGCAGCAAATCAATATGCCCTGCTTTCTTCGAAGGGGGGCATAAATATGAAAGTCCTAGTAAGAACCATTCAAAAGTTATGGCCAAAGTAAAAGTTTGGAATTTTTGTGTAAAAGTGGGTCAAAATCCAAGGTCAAAAGGTCAAAGAATGACTCTTCATAACATTGCGAACTGGCCCCTTTTTAAACACGGATTTTTGCCTTTTCAAATCAGAACATTGACATATTTCATCTAAAATGTACAAGTATGGTATGAATACAAACACTTCAAAATCTTTTTTGGTAGAAAGACTCTCAATATATACATAATATCAATGAAATAAAATTGCAGACATCAGTGTCAAATCTCAACTTGCCATTGCGGCTATGTAGGTCATTGTATTATTTGAATAAGGAGGCGGATCGTCAATCAAGCGTGCGAATAGTGTGAATATATTATCGAGTGTTCGACGTGTACTTAATATAGTTTTTAAGTGATATCTTATTAAATAACTAAACAATCTTAAAAATCCCTCACCTTTTCTTCGGGCTTGGGACCGACCATAATATTATGTAATAATATTGGCAGGTTTAGGTTTTGTTTTTACTGCTTAGCTTTAAAACGAGTATATCAATGAAACAATTATTTTTGAAATTCGTTGAAATAAAATGTAAACACAATGATATGGTGTCTGTAAACATAATGTCTTACAAAAGATAATATTTTTAAGACTAGGAAAATATTTTTAAGATTTTACAGTAACCTAGCTTATTTCTCAAGGGATAATTATTTTAATTCTAAAGCGATAATAATTCTATTAAAGTTTTTTACACGTCGAATTGATTATCAATTATAGCATATAATTTTGCAAAAAAAAAAAAAAAAAAAAAAACTGAGTGTTCCAACAAATATATGTATGCGGTTGAATATTGATAGAAAGCCAGTATAATGTTGATCTTTAATTATGCGTTCATTGGACAAGTGAGAGGGGCATACACGTGCTTTTTCGTGCAATATAACATTATGTTTAAGAAATACCTGTCCGCAGGCTTTCTTAGAAACAGTTTTCATTGACTTTTTACGGGATCTGGAAATAGCACAATATTTGTTTGACTTTGTGCCGATGTAAAATGTTTTCGCGTCAACACTGCCCCCATAAGTCTGAAGCTTCCCCCTATTCATATCGATGGTACATTTTGTGCAGATGTGGTCATCCCCCTTGACCTTTCCTCCCGTAATCAGTCCTCCGTACTTCGTTTATCTTTCCCTTGAAGGTTCTTCGATTAGATTTATTTGTGCGCTTTTTACAAACAACACAGTTTATACTTTTAGGCATGGTGAATACTAGTTAGTGTTTTCCGATTATGACAGTGTATATGACGGTTTTTACAGAAAAAAGGACTACAGTGTATAACTTTTATTAAAACATTGCTGTGATGTCATGCCTTTGTTCTTGCAGTGTAAAAATTTACCTGTAGCCGTCCGATAATAATAATTACCAGTCTGATAATATATTATCGGACGGCAATGATAACAAAATCGGACGGTATTTAAAAACCAAAAGAAGAGTGGAATAAACTAAATATGTCTACCCTCCTAACCCCCACCCCCCAACCCCCCCCAAAAATTGGAAAAAAAATCAGGGAAAGCAATCGCAAGGAAATTTAGTTGCTACAAAATAGCAAATCCATGAAAAAATCGAGTTTAAACCATCCTCAAAATTAATACTTCCCATCTTAAAAGTGTTTTTGATACAGCACTTTGAATAAGCGAATTTAAATCCATTTCTGAGAAATAATCGGCAAATCTATTTATTTTATAAGGATGTTTCCAAATGGCTGCACTTGTAAAACCTGAGAATTTCCATTATATAAACTAAAACTCCAGGATGAAAGTCCGCATTTTTACTTTCCATGGTGACTGTAATAATTCCACCAAAAAAAAAAAATCTGTATCAGGTCAATTTATGCACAAAATAATAAAAATGTTCCAAAATAAAAAGGAAATCCTTCCCCACCGGACCCCTGTCTTGCTTATCTAAACGACTGCCATTGAATGAATGAAATGAAACAAGAGTTCACCCACTGTTTTTACTGTCTCTTTTCTTTTGTCTACTTATTAGACGGGTAAAAAACAATTGATGCCTAAACTCCCATTGTGTTATTATCGGACTCCTCCAGGTAACTTTTGGACATTTAAAAGGCAATGTTTTAAGTAAGATATATGCCTCATACTATTCTATATGTAAAATTATCAGACAGTTTTCGGCCCTAACGGGCCTCAAACAGTCTGATAATTTTACATATAGAACAGTATTCGGCATATATCCATTACATATCTTCCAGCAGTTAAAGGGAGAGTTTGCTTGAAACAGACGCACGTGTGTAATATATAAACACAGTAAAAAGCAGAATCAACGATACATAAAGATAATTTTTAAATATGTTTTTACAAATCTTTGCAGTGATTAACTAACAGATGTAGGCTATAGCCCCCCCCCAAAGTAGATCTATAGATACTAACCGAAAGAAAAAAAAAACAAACGGAAAATGGCAAAAATAACGTTCAATAACAGGTAAATAAAACAATTCAACCTTGCATATAAATAAATCAAGTATGCACTCCTCCAAAATACAAGTATTTTCAAATAGAAGGGTTGTCCAAGTATTTTTAGCCGATGGAATAAGATTTGACAATTGATAGCTCGCAGACACTCTAGACACGATGTCGAAATGATGTGCTCAAGGCGTGAAAGTGAATAGATTTAAATCACGTGTTCAATGCATTGTTATTCATGAGGTCAAAGACGGGTTGAAATTTGTAAACAAGGTAGCTTTACTATAGAGACAAGTACCCGTGATTTTGAGGTTTTTGAGAAAATAACACACGAGCGCACGATTGTTTCAATTTCTTTCATGGATGTAAATGATTAGTATTACTTTTTACGTTGTCCATAAAAACGGCAAATTGAAACATCAATGCGCTCATATAAAAAATGGGCTTACAAAATGGGGGTGTGGCCTAAAGTCTATGAGAAATTGATGTAAACAATGTACCCCTGCTATATTAATCATAAAAATACCGAATTACAGTTTCTGAAAGCAAATTTTTAAATTGAAATTAATAAACTACAATGTTTAATGGAAAGTCTGGGGCAAAATTATGTAGAAAATCTGAAAGTTATTTTTTTGTAAATATTTGGGGGGCCAAATGTGGACGTTTAAACGATTCATTCTTTGGTGGTACTCAAAGAAAAATCTTGTCACAAGGAACACACATATGAAATCATAGCTCCACTAAATCAAAAGATATGGGCAAGGTTCAAGTTTTTGTGATAGACGGACAGCTAGACAGACTGACGGACAGACGAATGAAATTTAATGTCCCCTCGCTTTTGCAAAAGCAGGGGACAAAAATAATTTTCCTACCTACCTACCCCAGGCTTGTAACAGAAAACCAGACTATTATTATTTTTTTTTTTGGCCTTACCTTCTATATATTTTTTTTTATACATTAACAAACAATAATTACAAGCATTTAAAACAAAGGATTTTAACTGGATTTAATGCGATTAATATTCCTTAAAAGCAATAGGCTACAGGTTCTTCAGATTACATGTATTACCTGAGATGCCTGAATATTAATTAACAATTTAGTCTATGCGAAAGACATTGAACCGTGGGACTTGACCGATATGCAGTGCCTGAGTCTCTGGTCTGATTTGTCGTTTTTTACACCAGACCAGATTGTCTCAGTGTCCGGTTTTGAGTTTTACTTTTCTGAAGCAGAGTTACTGGTATTGAAAAAATTATTATAAGTAACAAGAGGTTTTTGTGAAACACTATGCACAAAAAAGTTTGAAATTTAGAATATAAGTCACAGTCAAGGTAACAAGGTCATTTACCTTGGTGTCATTTGACAGAACTTAATTAGTGGAGTATGCATACCAAATATGAAGTCTCTATCTCTGTTATGGTTTAAAAATTAAGGTAAAGGTTCGAAAAAGCTATTTTTAGCATATTGGTCAAGTCAATATTATGTGGGAGTGATCCTTGGTAATTATCAATTGTATTATTAATATAATAAATAAAATTTTCTTGATTCTAAAACTTTGTCTAATGCAGGAAAGTAAGATACCAAAGAAACTTACAATGGCAAACAATAGTCGGTTATCTCCTGCTGCTGATCGCTAGACGGCAGCAGTGTTCCCGGTCCAGCATCATTTGTTTACATCAAGCAGCGATGGCGTGTTCAAGCACAAAGTATGCAAATATGACCATCAAAGACCTTAAAGATGAATTAAAAAAAAGAAATGCGCGACTTTCTGGTCGTAAAAAAGAATTAGTTGAAAGGTATATATATATGAATAGTTATTATGATTCCCCGATCGGTAAATTAACGGCATTTTGTATCGAGTAATAAAGAGGTCAATACACATGTACATAAATATATGTACAAGATGCTTTATGATGAAATTTTAGTAAGTTTAGGGGAAAGTTATCAATGTTTTTAGAACTTTAAGGAAATATAATGTTTTTTTTTCAAGACTACTTATAAACTGCGTCTAAAAACACGTGTATGCATATTAATATATCGGTGTTGACGGTGCAGTGTGTACACACGCATGTTATGTTATACAATGGTAAACACGGCCGTTCTGTCAAAAACAAACGAATAGAGAAATACTTAAGTTGATCATTTTACCTTTGTTTTAGACTAATTGCCTATGATAGAAACCAGAATTTTGGACAAACAGAAGATTTAGAGCCCGAATATAAGATGACCTTACCTGACCCATTATCGTACTTTGATGTAAATGCCGACTCTACGTTTTCTGGTACTACACTTGAGAAACTGACAAGTTACCTGGCCAAATTTGATAAGCAATTGGACAATAAAGTAAAGCGGTTATATAATGAACGAACAATTCGGTATTTCAAAATATCCTATGATAATGATTTAACTTACGTTGCCTCTAGTTGCTATGCTGAGTACAGGAAAGGAATTTCATACGAGATTGATTTGTTACTTGACAAAAATGGGTCTATAGTTGAGGCCCAGTGCGAGTGTCCTGCAGGGGAGGGACCTAGTGCTCACTGCAAGCATGTATGCGCTGTGATATATGCCTCTATCATGTTCAGAGTTCAGAAACATAAAGGTTGAAGAGACATGTACACAAAAACTGCAGAGTTTTCACAAGTGCAAGAGGTTCCTCGGTAGTCCAATAAAGTCACAAAACATCAGCATGCCAGGTGCAGACGAGTTTACCAATATGGACTTTGATCCAAGACCAGATCACCTTAGAAATGCTCCCAGCTACAATGACTATTTTAGAAACCTTTGTTTAAATTTTTCAGGCATATCCAATATGCCTATATTTCAGCTCTTTGAACCTGCTAATGCGTATGCTGTTGCACATGACCATGATTATTTGAAGCTTACACCTCAAGATAACTTTCTTGAAAGAATTGGCCTACTTAATATTACCCAGGAAAGAATTAATGCTATAGAAGAAAGAACTAGGGGTCAGGCAAATAACTCGACATGGAAAAATGAAAGAACATTGCGGTTACCATCATCAATGTATGGAAGAATTTGCAAAGCTACGGAGCGCACGGATATGATAAAGCTGGCCAATTCTTTAACAGTTGTGTCAGAGATTAAAGCAGCCCCTTTGGAACATGGTAGAAGACACGAGAATACTGCTTTACAGAGATACATGGAAGATACTGGACTCAAAGTCAATCCTTGTGGACTTTTTGTGTCATTTGATTTCCCACACTTATCTTCGTCGCCAGATGGGATTGTTTCAAATAATTTAATTGTTGAAGTGAAGTGTCCCTATACATCTAGAGATAAACCAATTAATGTTAAAACTGTGCCATATCTTAAGAATGATGAAAATGAAACATACTTCTTGGATGATAAACATGACTACTTTTATCAAATTCAGGGCCAAATGCTATGTACTGGAGCAAAAGAATGTACACTCATTGTCTGTCATGCTGACAATTTGAAAATCAATGACATAAAATATGTATCAGTTTCCAGAGATGAAGCTTTTATTTTGGACATGATTGACAAGTTAAACAACTTCTATTATGTGTATTTCAAACCTGCATTACTTGACAAACATTTTTACAGACCATTCAATAAGTAAACTTATTACATATATTAAACTGCTATCTGAATTTGTGATTTTTTAAATTATACAAAACATTGCTTCTCAAGATGTTATGAGCAAAATGTATTATAGTATTTGAAAACTTGACAACATAATGCACTATGCCTTTAAGCATCCCTAGGAATGATGCATGTTCTAAAATTACACAACATGTAACAACAAAAAGTGATATGAGAGGATATTTTTGTCTCTGTGCTATTCAATGGAATAGTAAGAATTTTATAAGTTTTTCCTAGACCAATTATTCTTTCGATGTGTACCCTTTTACTAGAAATCTTCCTATCTCTAAGAAGAATTTTTCCACTCATTCTATTTCTTTTTCTGAAAAAGGTTGGAATATTGACAGTGACATCCATCCGTGCAAAAAGATCCTGAACATTAAATCCCTTATCCGCCATTACACTGTCTTTAGGATCACATAGGTTCACTAGCTTACTTCTCTCTACAATCTGCCTATCACTTGTACTACCTCCATAAGCATTTGATATAAAACTAACTAATCCACCTGGTGTTGAGCCAACAAGTATCTTAATAGTGTTTCGATTCTTGTATAGTGAGAATGTAGCCTGCTGTGCCCTTGGAGCCTTAGGCTTTTTGATAGGACATTCTGTGCCATCAACAATAATTCTAGTGGTAGGAAATTTTGCTTTAAAATCAGACGGAGCAAAGTATTTGACTAAACTACGAGATGCCCAAATATTAACTTCTTACCATTGCTTAGACATGAAAATTATCCATGTGTAGACAATATTTTTAACAGTTGACTCAGACACTGAAAAAAATCTGGACAATTCAAAATTGGTTAAATAACGCCTAAGTTTCATCAAAGTCATGAAAAACTGATTTTCAACAGAAACAGTTTGATTGTCGACTTGAAAAAAAATGTATTTCAAACAATAAGCAGATGGACCTAATGTCCTAAGAACAAATATAAACTTACAATAAGTTTCTAGACCAGTGTAAAAGTGCATCCCTACATTGTCATTCACAAAATTTTCCACATCAAACATTGGTTTATTTTGGGTTTGGGTTGCTTTCCCAAAAGACTCTTGCTTAGACATAATATCACTTTCCCTATCTTCACAAATATTTACTTCAGAAACAACTTCTTCTTGTATTTCTATATTTGCATCATCATCTTTATTAAAGCATTCTTCCAAGTTTTTCCTACAACTGTTTTCAACCTTGGATCTCGCTCTCTCTCGTTCAGCAAATCTTTCTTTTCTGTTAGACGAAGATTCTGACTCTGGGTTTGTCCAGGGGAAAATGCTGGGCACAGCTGATAATCGCAGTCTTCTTATTGATGGTTTTTTCCCTAAAAAATGCAGTATCAAAGCATTAAGAAAACATGATACGATAAAGTGTGTGACAACATATACAATCAATTTTAATCATAGTATATTATGTCTCTGGTATGACTGTCTTTGAAGACAATATTGTTTATTATAATGAATATGCAATGCCTACATTACCGTCATTACGACCTTTAAGTTTATATATATTTTTTTAATTACACAAAAACATATCAGATAATTAAAATGCGTGAATCAACAAACATCAGCTGATTTTACTTCATTTTAATAATATTTTATAGCGCTATTACTAGGCTAGTGCCGTGTTGAGCACATACCAGCTGCATACGTAATATACCCCTGATTACCCTGTAATTAAGTCGTCTTATTTAAATATTCGACACTTTCATTCTTTTAAAGCAGTATAATGCGCTCTTTACCGTATATCGTCTCCTGCACATAGTCGTTAGCAGTAAAGTGTTCCTTACACACGACTGCTGTCTTCGATGGGACCCATGTTTTCATCGTATGCTGATCCAATCGCCTCACAGCATTAATCCATAATTTCCGACGATCTGGATTTGAAGGGAATTCATGTCCTCCCCTAACATGACAACCAGGAACTGAGCAGCAAGTTCCAGGCATTTTAAATGGACAAATTAAACGGATTTTTTTCTCTCACTAACTAGAATTCGCTTTGTTTACACGGACACCGGAAATCGTGAAGGACCGGGTAATACGGCGCCACCTGGACAGGACCGATAACTCGCTATTCTTTGCCATTATAGTAACGTACAGGTCAGTGCAGTATACAAACAAACACAGATACAAGTAACTAGAAAAAAAATGTAAACAAAGGTAATGCAAGATAACCAGCATAAACACGAGTCGCCATTCCATGCCTATACTCTTTACAATAAAGCAGTCAGGTGTGACAAATTTGAAGAGTATACAGGGATCTAGAATTACGCTTTCCCGTTGCCCAGGGTGAGTAAAAATCTGTACGGGAAAGTACGATCTCAGGCAGGCACGTAGCATCGTTTTTGAAAGTGGGGGGGCCAACCTTAGAAAATTTTTTTTTTACTTTCCTGAAAAAGTTGACAAGCAAAAAAAAAAAAAAAAAAAAAAAACGAAAATTAAAAGTTGCCAAAACTCGAAAATCCTATTTCGTGGGGGGGGGGGGGGGGGGGGGCGCCGCCAACTTTTTCAAAGCCAACTTACTATCACTTCCAATTTCTTCCTTACGATCCTTGCTATCACTATACTATGGTTATAAAGTCGGGGGGCCAACCATCCTATCAATGAACATTTACTATAGTAAAGGTTATGTTGGGGAAAAAAGTGGGGGGGCCAGGCCCCCCCTGGCCCCCCCGGATGCTACGTCCCTGTCAGGTCATGCTCACCCACTCGGAAAAGTAAAAATAAAAGACAGTAGACACCAATGCTGTTGAGAGTTGTTCTTTTTCACGAGTTTTGATTGAAAATTGAATTAATTTACTTAGACAGTAAGTTGTGTGAAGCGGTAAGAAGCATTTCCCATCAAACAAATTGTACATTATCACTACAGGAAATGCTTGCTTGCTGTATAAATGAAAAACCTAACACGGTACTCTTTCGATTTCCTGGAATAAATATGAATGTGATTTGCGAGCTATATCCATGATGACTTTTGAAATTTAAATGATTAATGTCAGAATTTACGTAATAAATGTATCCACTGAAAAAATAATTTTGACTAAAAAAATTAATAAAATTCCAAACAGCATACAGGGTATTAATATATCTAAATCAACAAGCATTCTGAGAGTATTGCATAAGCAATACATGTCCCCTACAGAGTTCCCCTTTTTCTTCAGGATGTCATTTTATAATAAGCAAAAGTCATGTCAAAGATAAAACTGAAAGATTTTCAAGTTGTAAATGCCTTAAAACTCATAAAATAATCCACATTAAGATGAAAATTTAACTCATTTCTCCACTGTCTTTTCCTCGCTTCATATTTTTGTCGACAATCGGAAGTTAGCGCAGTTCGAACCCGATCTTAATTCAGCGATTATGAAAAATATTCAAAATGCCATAATTCTGTCAAAAATCAATGAAGCGAAGCGAAATTCAAACCTGATCTGTAACTCATTAAGATACACTCACATACCAAAATTCAGCTCAATATCTGCAAGCGTTTAGAAAAAAAGTGTGGAAATCCAAGTGGGACAGACTGACGGGGACAGACAGACGGACAGACAGACAGCTAGACAGATGGACGGACGCAGAGGAAACCTATAGTCCCCCCCGGTTTCACCGGTAGGGGACTAAAAATACAATGCAATATAGCATATTAATATATATAGTATACTATATCAGAGACATAAATAGCATAAATATTTAATTGGAGGAGAGGGATTCATATAATTGAGCCATGGGAAAAATGTAAGCCTGGAAATAGATGTTTGAACATAAAAATCTTAAAATTTGTGATTGTTTTATGTTTTTGTTGGGCAAGTGAATTTTTTAGGCAGGCAAGTGAAATTTATTTTTCACTTGCCCTAGGGCGAGTTTTAAAAAAATTTCTAGATTCCTGGAGTATACGCTGGTGTTGATGTATTGTATATAATGATTTCGAAAATGATGTATGACTATTTACGAGTCATGTTCAACTTTAAATATGCAATGTAAAGCAGAAAAATGTTTCTTTATTTATGTATAGTGACATAATAAAGGTAAAACAGTATAACATCATGTGTATAATAGCAATTTTATTGTATAATTTGGAAAATAAAACATTAATAATAGCGAACGCAGCGAGGCGGCGCGAAGCGCCGCTCGCGTAGCGAGCTCAATAGACTAACGTGTACGGAAATTCAGGTTGAAATCTGCACATTGATCCAAGAAATTTTTATGAGTCCACGTGAAAACATTCTTCAATCCCAACAGTCCTTTGCGGTGCATAGCAACATGGTGGCTAAAACATAGCAACAACTTACTTGAAAAAAATTACAAACAACGATTTAATGCAATTTCCATGCCACAAAACTATCGTTTGCATTCTATCTCAACAGGACTTTTTAATTGACGTCATACATTCGTCACTTAAAAGCTCAGGTATTTCCGATTATGTCGGAAACTTCCGAAAAGTTCGGAATCTCGATCCCGATGTCTGGGAATTGATTTTATTTGTTTTTTTTTTCTTTTCTTCTTTTCTAATGAACTGAGGATAGGTAGTGGAAGTCAAAGCTGTGTAAATGTTTTTGATAGTAATTAAATAACTGCGCTCGCCCCAACGGTCGCACCGTAGAACATATTACAATTAACTGTAGAAATTAATTTTTAAAGACTTCCAAATGCTAGATTTAAATTCCACCATGCTTGTTTTGCTTTTGGACGCAGTTTAAAAAAAACTTTGTAAAGTAAGTATTTATGTCTCTGTCTTCACTAACAAAGAATATATAATCAAGAAAAAAGATATCATTACCCTGTACACTGCTTACTGTAATTAGTAAGTTGATATGTAGGTATAATGAAATAAATCATAATTAATACAATTAAGTTTTATAATAAGAGAGTCTGAGACTATTGAATCTTGTTCATCAAAGTCTTCCCTTAAGGTAAAAAGCATTCCTGGCCCATCTCTTAGTTTATTTAAATTTTTTTTTTTCAAGAAGCACGTGTTCAAATCCACGTCTTTGATTCAAGTTGCAAAATCATGATTACAAAAACACATCGCAGGCGTAAAAATATTCATCTTTTCGTTGTATTCATCTAGTAAGATTATTTTGAAACCCGTCACTGAGAATATCGAATTATGGAAAAAAAAATCGATACTGACTCAGTGTCAGCATGCCGTTTAACCGGAAACGAATACTGGCACATTATTCGTTTCCGGTTAAACGGCATGCTGACACCGTTCAAAACGCTTTGATCGGATTCATAATTACTTCATATATCAAAGCGTGAAAAGTAAAAACAATATATCAGGCAATAAATACCTTTTTATAAAAAAAGAAAATGTATTATCAAATACTGTTCAAATCCCTTAATCTGCTAAATAAGAGTTGTGACTGTGTACACGTGACGTTGTCCTTCCACAATATGGCGACTTTGAGTAAGACTTTTATGAATATCGAACCCGAGTAAATTTGATTTGCACTATTACGTATTTTTTAACGGTTTAATACATGTTTTAATTTACACAACACATATTAATATTATATTTCAATTTGTTCTCGAACAAATTTGATTCATTTACGTGTATTCCAAATTAAAATGTTATGAAAACTTTCAAAATAAACAAAAAATGTGAAAAGAGTAGCAATTAAAAAGTATCAAACAGATTGTGCTGTTTTAGTAACCTTGACAACACTGCTCATTGAAATAAAAAAAATTCTAACAAAAAGAAAATGTGAGTGTCTTTACATAATCTACATAAAAATTGAGTTTTATCAAAATTATAATGGAGGAGTAGCATTTGGAAAAAAATTTAATGAAATTTCAGATACATGTGTAATAGTAACCATGGCAACACTGTTCGTCAAAATCAATAACTGATATAAAGATTCATGTATCTTAGAGTAGTCTACATGTATTCCAAATCATACTCAAATCAGACCAAAATTGTAGGAGGAGTAGCAATTACTCAGAAATCTCTTTTTTTAGTAACCACAGCAACATCGTTCATCAAAATCAAAAACAGATAAAAAAACAATATGCATCTTAGTGCAGTCTACAAGTGTGCAAAATTATACTGAAATCAGACCAAAACTGTAAAAGGAGTAGGGTTTGGAATGTTTTCCTTAAAAATTTCTATTTTTAGTAACCATGGCAACACCGGTCATCAAAATCAAAAACCGATACACAAAATTATGAATCAAAGTGTAGTCTACTTGTGTGGTAAGTTATATTGAATTAAAACCAAAACTGTAGGAGAAGTAGCGTTTTGAATGCATTTCCCAGAAATATCTATTTTTAGTAACCACAGCAAAACCGTTCATTGAAATAAAAAAACAATACACAAAAATATGTAGCTAAGGGCTGTCTACTTGTGTACCAAGTTATATTGAAATCAAATCAAAACTGTAGGAAGAGTAGCGTTTTAAACGCATTTCCCAGAAATATCTATTTTTAGTAACCACAACAACACCGTTCATTGAAATCAAAATCCGATTCACAGAATTATGTATCTTAGTGTAGTCTACTTATATGCTAAGTAATATTGAAATCAGACCAAAACTGTAGGAGGAGTAGCATTTTGAAAAATTGTTTACAGACGGACAGACAGACAGACAGACAGACGGACGGACGACGGACGCATTACTATCGCATAAGCTCTTCTGGTCTCTGACCAGTAGAGCTAAAAAACTAAACTTAAATATTTATCAATAACAGTTCACGTTTTATTTATATAAACGGCAGCGTTAACTGTCCCAAACCAGTTTACACCGTTTACATTGGGTTAAATTCATTCCATGATTAAAAAAAAGAGAAGTAATTCAGGTCAATTTTCATTGCATCGCTATTTAAATAAAAATACCTTAGTTTATGCTCCTTTTAAATTGCCTGTGCATTACGATGAAACAGATGGACATTAAACTTAAAAAAAACTACCTTTAAAAACTTGTTTGTTTGACCTTTTAAAATGAACAGACTAAAATCTTTTTTAAAACTTCCAAATCATTCATTCCGGGATTTTCTTTTCTTATCAACAATTTTAATGCCTTCAATCTTTTTCAACACTGAAAATTTCCGACAAAAAAAATTTGACCTACCTACTTCTTTTTAACCCGAATAGGGAGAAGGCAAACAAACTTCATTTTAAAAAATGGCCTTCCGGGAATTTTTCAGCCACCACTGGAAATCTTTAAAAAATACACACTTAATTGTGAAAAGGAGATATCACACAGCCACTTGACGAAGAATAAATTTTTATTAAATAAACTACATCAAATTATACCCAAGAATCTGTCTTAGTGTATAAATAAAACAACATCCCCCTGTTCTATTGCGGAGAGTTTCTCTCAAGGAGACGTTTTTACGTCGCATTTACCTTGTTGACTTTAGACACGTCTTTTGACGTTACGTCATAATAGATATAAGGGAGGTTTTTGCTTGGCGCGTCACATTTGATTTTTGTGTAATACGAAAACCCTATCTCTTCTCATTCAAAAGTTATGATCAAGATTAAAATTGTGAAAAGTAAGTCAAGCCTAAAGGTCACGTTGTCAAAATCAGTGTATCGGTATTTACAATAATATTGTCACAGGTAATACACAGTGGTAAATAAAAGCCCTAATCGATCTCCTTTCTTTCAAAACGTATGACTATAGTTAATGTTTTTGAAAAGCGGGTCAAACTTCAAGGTCAAAGGTCAAAAATCATAATGAATTTTCAAAGGCGTTGACACGGGTAATACATTACATGTTTATAAAATGAAAGCTTTCAATAGTTATGGTCAATTTAAAGTAATGTTATTTTTTAAGTAGGTCAAGCTCCAAGATCAAGGTCACGGGGTTAAAAATCACAGTATATTTGAAAATCACATGTCACAAGCAATGCACATCTGAAATATGAAAGTCCTATTTCAACTCATTCAATAGTTATTATCAAGTTTAAAGTTCTCGTGACAGATGGACACTGTCAGACTGGTTGACAAATAAGGTTTAATGTGCCCTAATAAAAAAAATACACGTTATTTGAACATGATAAATTGAGAAATACGAATAATAAAACAATAGAAAATATTAGAAAAAATTGCGCTGAAGCTATATTCAATATCCGTGTTTTTCAACTGCTTGAATCTAAAAATATTATTTACCGTGTGTCTCTAGCACATTCCTTAAATTTTTCTACAGTTAAACATTCCTTACAATCGTTTTTAGTAGTGCTAGTCCTTCTGAGCCTGAATTTGAGATAATATGTGTAGCACTGTAGCTCTCTGGTGATCCATCTCAATTTTTTAGAACAGCTAGCGAGCTACAGATCTGCAGCTAGACAATTGTCATAAAGTTAACTTTACAAATTCATTTGAAATGTAACAGAATTGAATTTTATGAAAAGAATTATTTCTAATGCTTATTTTTAACATATGCTAAAATTATTTACCTATCAAGTTAAGTTAAGACAGTAAAAAGGAATTTGTCACTCAGTATTTATCTAAGGAATAAGTGTCAATCCTCAACCTCAAAGAGCGTTCTACTTGTATGATAATAGCGTATACGTGATAAAACTGCCGTGGACTATCCTGGACGTGAACATTAGATCTACTGGACATTCCGTATCAAGAAAATATAGCTTTACTCTGGACTATCCCGAGTTACCAAAACATTTGTGTGTATGTCCATGTGTGAGCGTTTCAACCTGTCTTTGTTTTATGTGACTTTACTTGATTTATTTTTCAAAATACAAACTTTAACTTTTTATTGCTTGACTTTCGTTTTATAAATCACTTGTGTTACTTTCACCAATTATATTCTATTAACTTTGTTAACGTTGAATTGCTAAAAACAATAGTGTAAAAATCCAGAATGAAAATAATGAATGTAACAAATAATATTATTAATTGTCGGAAATGCAATGCAGAATTCGGGAAATCAAATGCAGCGAAAACTGGTACCCCCCCCCCCCCCTCCGAAAAAAAAACAAAAAACAAACAAAAAAAAAACAAAAAAAACAACTACACTGTAGTACATGTAGTACATGTACACACTTCGATGCTCGATTGTATACTCTAATCGGCACAAGTTTTAGAAATTAAAAAGTTTATGAATAAGAAAGTTTAGTGACGCGTACTTATCTTTGCCGACTTTTTTAAAAAAATTATTTGACAACCTGCGAATTAAAAAAAAAAGATCGCGTATGATTATTGGTTAATATTATAATAGGTTATGGATTAATCATGGATTTCAACACCAGCCCTGGCCTGCCATTCTCGACTCTGAAGGAAAGCATTGTATCATTCCAGGGGGGTTACGTACCGCAATAAGTGGACATTTAATAATTTAATCTCTTTTAGTCTAATAAACACGAAAGAATTTAAAGGCTTGGAATATTTGTTTGAAATTACAGGAAGCAATTTTGCATTTGTAAGAAAAATTTCTAATTCTTCATTTTTTTTTTCGTATTCTTAAAGCTCATATATGTTGGGTGCTCTTCTGTGGAAAACAACATGTACTTAGTTAATATCATGTACATGCACAAAAAATCGTGTCATTGTGATATTCTAGCTTTTTATTCGAGGAAATAAAAGAAATTTATAATTTAATTTTCGATTTTCATGAGAATTCAAAACGTCACTTCCACTTACAATTTACTGTGTGCATTTGTCATGTTTGTTTGTAATTGCTATTATAAACAACATCGCAAATTTTCCTGAAATGATTTAAGCAATTAGAATAACTTGATATAGGCCGTATACATGTAACGATTGCAATTACTTCAAAGTTGAGAGGGAGATGATGGCGCCTAAATATGTGTACCTTTCCAATAATAGAATCATCCGTTCAAATTAAAAACAATTAAGTTGCAGTTGTGATATTCCGATTCTTTAAATAACGAAATTATAATGTACTTCACAAGTGTAGAATTCAACATTAATTTATGTACATGTGCAATTACAATCACAATCAAAATTGGCAGAGTTATCGATAGGTCATCCTGCGTCACCTTTCAGTGTAAGCGATGGACTCGTCCAGAGAAATCATCTGTACCTGAGTAAAATCGCAACGCCTTTTATTCATTCGTCAAAGAATAGAATCAGAAATTTTATCTTTTAATACTCATACATGTTCAAGAAGACCTTTATATTTGTGTCTAGAAATATTCTTACGATTTACGCAAATATTATAACAAACTAGAGCCGAGCTCGTTGCAAAGCAACAAGTAGGTCTTCCGTCCTGTTTGACCGGAAGTAACTTTCATTTTAAAACAAAGAGTAATGAAGTCCAAAAATGGGTTAATCCTCCAAATCTATGTTAATTATTGCAAAATTAAGCCATTCTTTGGTACTTCCGGTTTGACCGGCAGTGACGACTGCAGACGGAAAATTAATATTTAAGCTTCTAGTGACACATGTTACCCAAAAACCTGTCAAAAACGGCAAAAGTATGCATTTTCTGACTACTTCCGGAAGTGACGTCGCCGGACGTATTTTGACGACCTCATTAGATAAAGCTTGATATTTTGAACAACTTTGCTTCTTTGATATATAACAAATTCTCAATACTTTTTGAGATATCTGGAAAAAACTTTTGGCCCCTCTAGATCCCTTAATTTAGGGGTCAGCCCTTTTTTCGACATATCATTTGAAAGATCTTCTAATTCTGCACAAATTATGTTCTATGTATTTTAACAAAATATTTTTAGTTTAGAAGATAAAAAGAAAAATGTGAGTAATTTTTGGTTCTTTTAAGCGTTCTAATTTTTGACCCCGATATAGCGCCATTTTGAATAGAGAAATCGAAAAACAAAAACCGATGTGCACAACTTCAATCTTTCTATTATCTAAAATCAGTAGAATTTCTGCTCCAGCTTTAGCCGTCTCTGAGCCTTTGTCTGGAAACGAAAGCCTATAAATTTTCCTTTAAAGGGAAATAACTCCAAACCGAGAGGGGCTATTTGAAATTTAAGACAGCATTCTGATAGAGTTTATTAACGTCTAAAATCTCTTAAAATTTGTGTGGAATCCGTTGAGAAATGAGTGAGATATGAGGCTTCAAAGATGGCGTCTAGGAAGTAGAAGAAAAAAAAAAGAATAATCATCTTTACCAACAGAATCAGCAGAAGGTCTTCCGTTGGAAACGGAAGACCTTAATTCTTGATTTTAAACTGAGTAAATCGATGACTAGCATCGTTTTAGATAACTCTGGGACTCGCGTAAAAATCAAAGAGCGGTAATGTTGACCTCCGGAATGTATATAGGTCAATGCGCTATCGATAAACGGGTTGCACAATTGTAAACAAAAACAGTCAAAGTCCGAGGAAAATTCACGATGCATGAATTAAATGACAGTGAATTATTTTAAGCTTGTTTTTTTTTAATAAATAATGCTACATTGAGTATCAATCGAATGAAAGATGATAAGTATTTTTCCTATCTCCCGTCTTGTAATTTAAACTAAATACAAGGAGAAAGTTTTCTCTGAATAATCTGTATGACATCCAGCTAGAGAATACGTTAAAAACTTTTTTTCAACAAAGTTTAACATTCAATTTAGTTAAGTATATTATTCTTATCCAGTTTATTTCAGTTATAGTACGTGTTATTCGCGTACGCATAAAGAATTCTTCACTTGCTGTATAAAATTAATCAGTTACCTGTACATGGATTATAAAGTTTGCTGCTCATTTAATAACAGAAGATTCGAACAAATAACGTTTTCATGAGATCAATCAGATGTTAAAGAACCAATTTCAAATCGATAACCATATCGAAATATTTACCG
This sequence comes from Saccostrea cuccullata, assembly GCF_032062105.1. Classification (NCBI taxonomy): domain Eukaryota; kingdom Metazoa; phylum Mollusca; class Bivalvia; order Ostreida; family Ostreidae; genus Saccostrea; species Saccostrea cuccullata. The sequence goes on along the minus strand of NW_026918551.1, from coordinate 65,873 downwards.
TTTTTGAGTTATAATGCAAAAACTTTCAAGCTCCCTTGACCCCTAATTTGAGGGGCCAGCCCCTTTTTAATGATGTCAAATGATAGATCTTAAAATTATGCACAATATTTGTGAAACATGCCTTAACAAATTATTTTTAGTTTAAAAGATACACAAGGAAATATATGTAAAATTTGGCGCTTTTAGGCATTCTCAGTTTTGACCCCTATCTAACACCGTTTTGAGCGCAGAAATCGAAAAAGAAAAACCGATGTGCACAGCTTCAAATCTTTTAGTATTTAAATGCAGTAGACATTCTGCTCCAGCTTTTGTCGTTTCTGAGCCTTTTTCTGGAAACGAACAGTACCAAATTTTCATTTAAAGGGAAATAACTCGAAAGCGCAAGGGAATTTTTGAAATATATGAAAACATTTTAATTGAGTTTTGTAACGTCCAAAAACTCTGAAAATTTGAGCGAAATCCGTTAAGAAATGAGCGAGTTACGAGGTCTCAAAGTTGGCGTCTAGGGAAAAAAAAAGAATAATAGGAATAATCTTAACCATCAGAATCAGTAGAAGGTCTTCCGCCTGAGCGGAAGACCTTAACGAGGTAAATTATTGGCAAGCAAGTTGACGAAACAAGAATATCAGCAGTCTAGTTTAAAGTCATCATTTCGTAAGTTCTCTGGTCGATACAATGACCTTGTCAGCGAATACAATTTATCATTGAGTCAAATCCTGACTAACGTTTTTCATACCAATTGTTAATCCATTATTTATACACTGAATTGACGACGGACTTTTTCCGTTATTACCTGATCATGACAAGGAGCACACGGCGGGTGTGACCTGTCGGCAGGGGATGCTTACTCCTCCATGGCACCTGATCCCATCTTTGATGTTTCGGGGGTCCGTGTTTGCTCTGCTCTTATTTTGTATTGTTTAATGGACTTTTGAGATTGAATACTGTTCGTTATCTTCATATCCTTCTGTTTAGAATTTGAGTGCAGTGTCATATTACTCATATTTGTCAGCCACTGATTTTGTCATTTTATTGCAAGATGATTAACAGAAAGAACCGGTTTACTTTTATTAAAACATATGGCATATATAATGAACAGGTGAACAGTATCAACAAAATGTAACATAACAATAATGAGAATTATCTTGAGATCCTCTCAATTTTCATTATCATGGTTCAGTCAGTTTTCAGCAGGATATATCCATAAAAAATCAACAACAATCAAACACACATTTTCCGCAGCGTACAGATGCTTATTACCTCCATATTGTTAATGAGTATTATGTATTGACCCATTTGGACATATTTTTTATAAAGTGAAAAAGTATCAAAATATACTGTAAATTTATGACTGTATTTGCCAATTTTACATCATTATTTTCACATTAAACATGTTAAAATCCGGTTTCTCTTAAAGCATAAAAAATTAAATTACACATTAATCTAGCTTTAATTTAATATATTATTTTTCCTTTAGTTTGGTGTTGAACAGACTGTTTAAGAGATTTTTTTTTCAATTTCAGACTGGTTCCTTTCAACAAACGTCTATTTATTAAAGATATTATGAATCCTGTCATCTATCTTAATAACTTACATTTATAAAATTTTCGTCAATAATAACCATGCCTGTAAAATTCATTGATAAACTTAAAAATTCATGACCACATTTCATCTTGTGTAAACTATTTTTGCGTCCTTAAACATTTACATGGTTTTTTTTTTATTTCGTTTCGTTTTTAATTTTTATATAAGTGATTAAAAAAAAAACTTTTTACTGCAGAATAATATTGAAGGGATTAAGAGATTTAGTGAAAAAATAGAAAATGAAATGCAGATTATCTTCAAAAAACTATTTATACTTTTCTATGCTGGTAACTCTGTTTTATTATCTGATAATCCAGAGGATTTACAAATAGCTTTGACCATTTTCTCTTATTATTGTGACCATTAATTGGAAGCGAAATTTAGAACTTGTATTCACAAACTTGCAATCGAAGCTAATATACTGACAAATCTTTCAGAATATGAAATTTATGTAATAAAAATACTTTTAAGTGAGGAATTTCATAATAATGGATGGCTATATTTTTCGTCATTACGTTTCAAACTTATAGATAAGTATTGTTCTCATGTAAATACTTGTAAGTTTAAGAAAATTATGTCCATCACAATGTTGACCCACTGATAAAGCTGTCTTTGTGTGATAAAAGGATATTGGCCTGCTTTCAGTAATATTTTCTTAGTTGACACTATTCCCCCTTACTTGACTTTGTATTTTGTACATATGTAAATATGTTCCTGACCTCATACTAGTATACCAATGTATGGTCTGAGAGTAAATAAACAAAACAAAACACAGAGAACAGTTAGAAGGATATTGTATGAAGGAGAAATCATTTTTTTTTTAATTTTAGTTTTTGTTACCTTACAGATTCCCACTCCATAACTCTAGATCTGCAAATATCACTGAACACTCAACTTAGCTTTTTTAGCCGCAACCCATATACAATGGATATCAGAAATTCAAAAAAATGTCTTTTTTCCGAACATTATGAATATGAGATATCTGATTATCACCTTCCCATATTCTCAATTCTGTCCCAGACGTACGTGACTGCTTTTATTCGAATACTATGGCATTTATAAAGTTTGTTATCTTGAGACCTATAAATGAAACTGCTGACCTGAAAACCAAGTTAAATAACAAGCGTGAAATAGAAGATCCACATTTGAATTAAACCAGGGGACCTTGCATGAGCATGTGTAAAATAATGCCTCAACGTATTTGTAAAGTGCATAAAGTTCTCGCTCACTCTAAAAGAAATGCGTAAAAAGCAGATAAAAACAGTGCAGTTATATAAGTTAAATAACGCAAACGAACATTGCGAGGAAAAAAGTGACAAAATAAATCTAAACACACTTTTATTGCATTTTTATGTCAATTTATCAGTTTTGTAGTTTTTCATTGAATGAAATAAAACATTGTACATTTTGGTGTTTTATAGTTTTGAAAATGCAGGTATTTCCTACTGTGTATTCTAACGCGTGAGGACAAGGTTTCGCGTGTGTTATAGAAATTTGAAAGTTATTTCATATGGATTTGATATAGAAAATTACACTGAATATAAATTTATAACGATGAATCATTTAATGTAAACTGTTAAAGCAAAACAATATCTAACTAAAAACAAGCACTCAACTGATTAACTTCAAATTCAAATATGTTCAAATATAGCTGATAGCTAGATCTCGAGTAAATACAAGGAATTACCCGTTATATTTTACCAATCTATTTTGTTAATTGGCAAGTAAATCAGCTTTAAAGCCCTATCTAGGTAATCTTGTCAGAAGTAGAGAATAGGAGTAATTTAACGTAGGTCGCGAGTTTGCAGGGCTTTTAAAAGTGTTCGAAAACATACCCTGAAAATTACCTGTATGATTTCTCTACCCTTGATTTCCATTCTCTGAAAATTTTGCAAAATTCGTCTGCGCCGTTTTTGTGTAAATGAATTATTCTATTTAATTGTATAGGAAAAACGTCGTTTTTGGCTTGTTTTCAGGCAAAGTTTTGATTTGAAAAAATATCAGTAACTTTTAGATAGTGTAGACGAATTGGTTTATCCTTTGATATTTTAAAGCTAGAATTGATTTGAAATAAATTTTTGTGAAAAAATTAATATGTCTTCGCTTTCATTTTCTCGTAATTTAATTTCAGATAATTGCTTTTGTATTGAAAAATGTAGCGTTTTGAAGAACGACGACATTAAATATCGCGACGTCACGCTCGACGATCCGGTATACAGAGCAAAAAAACAAAAAACAAAAACAAACAAACAAACAAACGAACAAATTATACTGATTTTTTAAAAAAGGAAATTCACGTATACCTGCTTTCAAATGTCCAACATCATAATAATTCAATAAAAAATTATTAGACATTTTTCGCTTTACGTCAATTATTAGTGAAAATTCTCGCAAAAGGCGTAAACCAACAATCAGTCCTTTAGTTTCTTTTTTTATAATTTCTTTACGTTTTGACTTCTTTTTGTTTTGTTTTCTTCATGCACGGATTCTCGCCGGATTTGCAAAATAAAAAGGCAGAAACCCCCTCCCCGTTGAAATCGCAGATCTGTGATAAGTTTGTGTGAAAAATTATAGGCATGAAGATAATTTAGAAGTCAAGGACTAACACACATCCCCCTCCCCGAAATATGTTTTTACGTTTTGTTTATATTTTTTCTTTAGAAAATTCAGCAAGGCATTCAAATGAACGATAACTTTGTATGAATGAATTTCCTCCAAATATCGTCCCGGGTATAAATACATGTATTAATGCATTCAGTGTATATATTAAAAATGTTTTCAGTTAAGTTTACATACAGGCAGCAATTAACTAAAATAAATCTTAGCTTGAGTTTATTTTATGCTTATACGTATAAGGAAAGAAAAAACGTACAAGGAATTATTAGAGAATGAAATGGAACGAAAATCTAAACATATATTTTATTTGGCGTAATTATCAGGCAGATTTTTATTTATTTATTTTTTTTTTTTGGTTCTTAGACTTTCAATATATATAATATTAGTTCTACTGAATGAACATGGAAAGCAACGGAGCGAATAAAATATGAACATGTAGTATGCCGTTACGTGCACAGACAATTGGGGTATCGACCACCACCCTCCTTTCCGTTTCTCTGGAGGGTTTCCTACCCCTTTCCGTTTCTCTGGAGGGTTTCTTACTTTGGATTTTTAATACGTATTGCATGTTATAAATAATGTTACCTTTTTATCTCCTTACGCTGTTTTAAATACATGTTTTTCGTTTTCGACTGGTACATAAAAAGAGATAGCTTGCAATTTTTTTTTATTTTCATCGTTTGCCTCACCTAATCTTCACTTGATCACTACATGTATCAAAAGCGTAGGAAATCATGGAATATTAGACATCAATAAATTTGAAACACATTCTTCTTCCTTTTAAGATTTCCATTTAATTTTTTATGTTCCTCCGATTAGTAAATATTTCGATTAAAGCAACCGCATATAGGGTGGAGTCAAAATACAAAAATAGGAAAAAGTTTACTCATCCCCGGCTTTAGCAAGTAAAAAATGGAAAGGAGGGAGGGGGTCATATCCTGCTTGCCTGTAGTTATTTACATGAGGTCAATGCCGCTCAAAAAATGTATTAGTTTATGTTTCATTAGTATTAGTATCTTTGCAGTTTTTTGACCAACCTGTATATGTATTTTTCAAATGTTCTTTTTAAAAATAAAGGTTTAACATTTAATGTACCGGTGCATTTGCGATGTTTCATATAATGATTTCTTATTGATTATTATGAACTTTTAATTTGAATTGAGCAAAGTATTTGATCCTGAATTTGATTGGCTAAAAATCTGTATCTAAAATTACATGGGAAAGACTTCATAGTGTTTTTATGGAAAATAAGACTTTATCAAATGTTCTCTATTCAATGTAATTTTTAAAATATGGAATTGAATTTTTTAAACCCATACTTTGCTCTTTGTTCGAGATTAGCACATACCGTTTTATAATTGAGTTCGTCTTTCTATCGGCGAGCAGAGTTTTGACGCTGTTTACGGAGATAAAAGAAAACAAACACATGCATGTCATACATTGTTGTGTAGATAAATTATTGTAGAAGACAATGGTAATAAAAGGTTTGTTAGTGTATTTCCTCTGGAAGTGTAAATGATTGCGTTTCTGAGGAGGGGGTACTGAGTGTAATTCGGAGTTAGATACCAGAATAAACCCGGGAAGATGCGATTAATAACACATAATGCAACGCGTTCTAATAATTTCAGTGTTAGTCATTCGAATCGAAATAAGCCTTTATTTTTTATATAACTTCAGCATGTTCTATGAATATTGCTACACAAAACTACCAATTTCAACAAAAGTTCTAGCAAGATAATGGACTGAATTCTTCCATGTCTCATTGTGACGTCATAATCAGATGTGCACAAAAAGTCGCACAAGTCGTATAAATTGCGTACCCAGTTTTAATGACATCAGCGAACCCGCGAACTACTTTAAATGATAAAATGCTTTCTTTGGTTGTTGGTACGGGAATTAAAGTCGCAGCTATTGCAGAAAAAGTACATAACTGCTTTTTTAACGCAAGCTCTTATGGCAAGCAATGCTTGCCTATATACAAGTGAACAAGAAAATTAAAGGTGCTTAGACTCAGATTTGAAGTTGATATTATAATAACTTTGAGATGAAATAAGATTTTGAATTCATTTTCGAATGAAACGCTATTGCAATAAATAAGTCGTGATATTAAACAGGAAATTTAAGGAAATATTAACCTCAACTCTGTGTGTATGCACCTTTGAGAAGGATATGGAAATAACAAACAATATTCAATATCCAAGTCCATAAAACAATACAAAATAGGAGCACAACAAATACGGACCTCAAAAACATCAGAAGTGGGATCAGGTGCCATGGAGGAATGAGCATCCCATGCTGACCGGTCACACCTGCCGTGTGCTCCTTCTCATGATCGTGAAATAACGAAAAATCCGACGTCAATTCAGTGTATAAATAGTGGACTAACAATTACATATAGTATGAAAAACGTCAGTCACGATTTGTCTCAATGACAAATTGTATTTGCTGACAAGGTCATTGTATCGACCATAGGATTTACGAAATGATGACTCTTAACGAGACTGTTGATATTCTTGTTTCATCAACTTGCTTGAAAATAATCTATCTCGTTTTAGAAATTGTTTATACGCAGAGCATACTCTTGTGTATCGAATTAGCTGAGATATATACACTGCGTATGCAGGTGATGAAGGTATATTGCTGCATAATTAAGGGAAGTTGACGATAGGAAAGTTAAAGTCATCCTGTTTATCATATAGCTTGATTGTTAGATTACCATTAATTATAACATCTTTTTCAAGTAAAATATCCAAGTATGTGTCATACTCTGTGGTATTTTTTATGTCAAACTCATCAGGATATATCGTATCGACGTAGGAACGGATTATATATTGTTTATATTGTTTAACGTCCCTCTCGAGAATTTTTCACTCATATGGAGACGCCACCACATGCCGATGGAGAGCTGCAAACTTTTTCCTATACTCGGAACTCAGGGCCATTGAGAAGGGAGGGATCTTTTTCATGCCAGCACCTAATGCGTCACGGGACCTCGGTTTATACGGTCTCATCCGGACGACCGGTCTCCACGTCCCACAGTGGGATTCGAACCCGCGACGTAAGGATCAACTCCTTACTTTGCGACTCTAGAGCAGAGGCTCTAACCACTGCGCCACGCGGGTGACTCGTAGGAATGGAAATGACCATTGTTAATTCACAATACGTCGTCGATATATCTAAATGTCGAGCTGAAGGCCACAACAAGTGTTTTCTTCTTTTCACGCATAAGATTTTGCACAAATTCTGCTTCAATAAATATAAAATTCGGTCTGCTAAAACAGAGCACAATTGGTACCCATGGGAATTTCAATAGATTGTTGGAATACCTGGTCTCCAAAAAATCACATAAATATTGTCAGTAGGTAACTCATGCATCTCTTTGATGTCAAATTCAGAGTATCTGTGAGTGCAGTCAATGTCTTTTAACAAAATAATTTTGCAAATGACCAATGCTCAGGTAAGTAAATTTGCTAGTTCCATTTTTATTGAAAAAGCAGTTGTCAATGATATCAAAAACCTGGGCTTCAATTTATCGTAGGGAATGGTTGTGTATAAAGTTTATAAGTCGTAAGTTTTTAAGCTGTTGATTTTGTTAAAATCTTGTGATTTCAAATTGTCCAAAAGTTCTTTGGAATTTTTGAGTATCCACATCTGATTCACACCACTTCTTGAATATATCGTTGCACAGTACTCTTGGAGTTTTTTCTTCACTTCTGTCAATATCTGAGTGAGGAGTAACGAAAGAAGCTTAAGCTTGGTTCAGCATTGTATCTTTGTTTGTAAGGATTTTTATGAAGTTTTGGAATCCAATATATATATATATATATAATAAAAAACTTTAACACACTTTATATAAATATATTATACCGTGTTACCGGCCTTCATCAGTCGTGTTTATTTAAATGCATAGCAACTCAACAGTATTATGACGTCACAATGAACATAGAAATTGAGAGGCAACGTCATTCAATAAAATTGCGCCAAAAACATCTGAAAATATTGTGAGAGCAAAAAGTGTACTTGTGTATCAAAATTTTTATCATACAGAATAAAATATTATATATGGCCTTGTAATATACGTCAGTTACGATTTTCCCTTCTTTTTTCATGACCATAACATCTAAAAATGGTAACTTGTTTTCGTCACTCTCCATTGTAAATTTTAAGTTGGGGTTCATGCTGTTTAAAATATCATAGAAACTTTGTAATTCATCGGTAGATTTGGTCCAGATTATAAAGCAATCATCCAAATATCGTTTCCAGGAGTTTCGAATAAAATGTTTGCACTCAACACCAAATTTTTCTTCCACGGTTTTGTATAATTTTTCCTCAAGGTATCCCAACGTAAGTGTGGCATATGTCGGGGTAACCTTGGTTCCCATATATTTTTGTCTATTGTTCCATCGATATTCATAAAGTTATTTTCCAATATGAATTATTAAACTTTCTAGGATAAACGTTTTTGAAAAACGAAGTTTATAGTAATTCTGGGAATTCATAATCCAATGTTCAATTGCTTCTATCCTAGTTCATGTGGGATGTTGGAATATAAGCTACGTCAAATGATATGAGCGTTGATATTTTAAATGTCATTGATGAGTTACGGGAATTATTAAAACAAAGGCATTATCCAACCTATAATTGAAAAAGGAATATAACGCCAAACTACACAAGAAAAACCCGTAAAAAATCTCATTCCCTACGTATCTACACACAATCCAAAAAATCAAGAATTTTTCCAAGTCATCAAAACCAACATGCCAGTTTTAGAGAATGATCCAAGGATGAAAGACGTATTCAGTGAATTTCAGTTGATCAAAAGTAAAAGACAGAGCCCATCCTTAAAGAAGATTTTAACACGAGCCAAATTTAACAATACAGAGGAAACAGCCGGTGTTAAAAAATGTCATCATCCAAGATGTGGAACCTGTCCCTTTTTACAGGAAACCGAACAATTTTTTAAAAACGGAAGAAAATTCGTTATTCATTCTTCTTTTACCTGCGAAAGTTCAAATTTGATATATGTCATGACATGTTCAGGATGCGGCGAGCATTATATTGGCCAAACCGGGGACACCCTAAGACACCGCATGACCGTCCATCGTCAACAAATTCGTCAAACTGAATACCAGTGCACTGCCGTGAGCGGACATATTAGAACATGTGCTGAAAACATTTTTCCTAATTTTACAGTGTTTCCTATATACAAGTTCTATAACAAGACTTCCGAAAAGGAACGTGAAACCAAGGAAAAACATTTTATTTCATTGTTTAAACCAAAGCTAAACGCCCTGTCATAATAGACAATTTACAATTTTCCCGCATTATTTGTCTAACTGTTAACGTAATAACGTAACATAATGACGTCACAATGAACTGTACTAAAGCGCAACACTTTTGACGTTACATGACGTCACAATATACTTTGAAATGTTTGTATCTATAGCAATATGTCAAACTCCTGATGATACAATTGAAACCGGTAGAGTTTTAATCGGCGTTCTGTTATTTTTTACTATTTAAATACTTGTGTGGATTTTTTATCAAACTTTTGGATTATATATATATATATATATATATATATATATATATATATATATATATTTATCCCATGTTTAACCCTTTATCCCGTTGATATAGCTCATGTGATATCGTTTTCGTATCACACAGTTGTGACGTCACAATGGGTTTTGTGTTATAGTGACGAAGTAAGATGAAGTGGAGTCCTATATAAAAACAGTGTTAAGCATTATCTATGGTTTAAAAAACATGGGATAAAAAGAATCTCACATGATTTGTAGTTAGATATGATTTTTATCCAACTCGTTGTGTGTTTTATCCCCTCGCCAAGGCTCGGAGATAAAAACCACACAACTCGTTGGATAAAAATCATATCCAACTACAAATCATGTGAGATCCTATATATATATATATATATATATATATATATATATATATATATATATAGGGTAGTTCAAATTTATTCTGGTTCTGTGGAATATTAAAAATATTTAAAACTGACATATGGTTTTGAAGATTTTTTCCTTAGAAAGGGAAGTATGAGTATACAAGTTCTTCTAAAAAACAATTCATATAATGAGCCTTACATACGAAGAAAATGCTGTTACCTGCTTTGTCTGTAGGGACCAGTACGTACTGATCATGTTATCTATCAAATTCTTTTTTTACTTCTGAGTTATTGAATACAAATTGATAGATGGTCTTCATATTGCCCATCAATCTATTGATACGCGCCTTTTAATATGGAAAAATGCCTTTTTTCCAATAAATTTCCATCCTTCCATTTTCATTGCAGACTTGTCAACCCTATGACACTTATAAACTCTATTATGAAATAGAAAATCCATATTTGACTTGAAACAGTGGACCTTGAGCATATTTATTGTGAACTAATGTCTTGATGTTTTTGTAAAGTGCATAAAGTTCTCGCCCACACTCTTAAACATGCGTAAAAAATCAACAAAAAAAGTTTAACATGATGTATAGAAATGATATTATTCTTCTTGATAGCTCTCATTGGTAGTTTACAATCCTCTGAACTTCTAATATTGTAAGCGCCTTTGAATTTCCTTGAAATCTTTTAAAAAATCTTGAAGTAGTGTGAACTAATTCCTTGACGTATTTGTAGAGTGCATACAGTTTTTGCCCACTTTAAAAATGCGCAAAAAGCCAGTGAAAGCATTGCAGTTATATCATTAATTAGTATTCGCAGTTTTACATGTATAGAAATGAAATTATTCTTTTCCAAAGGGTTTATTGATATTGATAGTCTATAATCCTCTGATCCTCTAATATTATTCGCACCTTTTATTTTTTTTTTTCATTTTTTAAAAATATATTTTATGACAGTTTGCATGATGAACAAAACTGACTGATGACATGTATAATTCCCTGTACAAATCAAAAATGTTAGATTGAATAAATACTGTGAAAAATAATAGCAGTCGAATCTGATTATAATGTTTTAATGAGTTTTTCTCACCCCCACCCTTGTTTGCACTATTTCTAAATATAACAACCGAAATTCATAAATATTCCTAAAACATAAAAAATTTTCAATTTTCAATACAACACGCTGATATGGAAAAATTTTCAATCCGATCTAATCGTGTATTTCTCCGAAGATGCATAATGAATCCATGCATCTAATCATCAAATCAGTTATTGTCAATAGTATACACTGTAAATTGATTTTTTTACTAGTTGTTAATTTTTCAGGGTAATATTAAAGACAAATAAACAATGTAACATAAAAGTGATCGAGCAAAATGTGTCGTAAAGATGATCCAGATATCAATATTGCAACGGCTCTCCCTCCTTCCTCAATGGTCCTTTTGGCCATGTTTTGTTTTGTTTTGTTTGTTTGTTTGTTTGTTTTTTTTTTTTGTTGTTGTTGCTTTTTTTCTTTTGTGTGTTTATTTGTCTTGTTTGTCGTCTATTTTTTGTTGTTTTGTTCTAATTTAATTTTTTTTTTTGTTTTCTTTTTATCAACCATTTGTTAAAAATTGATTAAAAGCATAAAAAAGAAGCTGAATGCACAAGACACGCAAAAACAGATTTGTTATTTTAAAGCTTCGTCAAGGGGCTACGGCGCCGCTGGAGAGCCAGGTAAAAAATATTTATTAGAAATTCATTTTGATAAATAAGTGATTTATTTGGGGAAAAAAGAAATTCTTTCGAACACTTAAGTTATTTGTTCTGACGAATTAGAAATTCTTTCGGACGAATCAGATTTTTGTTCACACAAATTAGAAATTAGTTTAGACGAATTAGATATTTCTTTGCTCTGCTCCTGTTTTGTATTGTTTATGGACTTTGATATGGAATACTGTTCATTATCTCCATATCCTTTGTAAATTTAACCCTTATGATAATAATAATAATAATAATAATAATAATAATAACTAGACCTTTTTTTGTCGTTAAAAAAAAAACGGAGGGCCCATTAAAATCAAGAATCTTAGAGAAAAATCAATGTTACACAGAACAAACTCATATGGTAAAATATCTTAATAGTTCTTTTAAAATCAATATTTATTTGGAAACATAAGGAATCTCCATCTCCTCCAACGGCTACAAAAAGAAACATAACTCTTTTACGATTTTTTTTTAAGTTGTGAAAAGCACTGTTTTTCAAACAACTAAAACTTCTATAAGAGGTCAAAATGACCCTACGGCCCGTAATTTTTGAATTGTCCTTTTTATGCTTAACTCAAAACCGAAATCACTTTGAAGATTGATGGGTAAATAAAAAAGTTAAAGAGAAAAAATTATGTTCTGTTCTGACGCCTTATATCCCTTATATTTTTGTTTTTTTTATTTCCATAACCTAACCACCTGATGACAATACTAGAGTTATATTATTCATGTAAAATATCATAAGAATTGATTGCTTCCCCATTGAGATAATGGAACAAGAGTGATTTTAAATTTAACATAGAAATCTCCATAGGCAACTCAAAGAACTCATATAATCGGAAGTACTCTTCATATGCTTACCAAAATTTAAACATACAGAGCATATTAGGTTCCAAGCAGTTGGACGAAGGGAGATAACTCTTGCACAATTATTTTTTGAAATTACTTAAAAATACGATAATCTAGGTCTCTAAAAGCCCTATAAGGGATCAAAAAATGACCCCAGGGCCCATAATTTTTTTCAAATGCCCTTCTTATTCTTAACTCAAAACCGAAATAAGTTTGAAGATATCTGAGCAAATAAAAAAGTTTCAGGCAAAAATGTATTTTCTGTACTGACCCCTAAAATCCCTTTTATTTGAGAGATCTTTGTTTTCATAACGTTATCATCTAAAGACAATGCTACAATCATTTACCATGTGAAATATTAAATGAATTGCTTGCTTCCATAATGAGATAAAAGAACAAGTGTGATTTCTAATTTAACATAGAAATCCCCATAGGCAATTTTAAGTGACTCATAAAACCGGAAGTACTCTTCATATGCATACCAAAATGGAAACATAGAGAGCTTATTCCCTTTCAAACAGGTGAACAAAGGGAGATAACTCTTACACAATTTTTTAAAAATGATTATAAAATTACTTAAAAATACATTATTTCAGGCCTCTTAAACTCCTAAAGGGGTCAACAAGTGACCCCACGGACCAATTTTTTTAAATTGTCCTTTTTGTGCTTAACTCAAATCTGAAAACTGTTTGAAAATTTATTGAGAAATAAAAAAGTTACAGACAAAAGTTTGTTTTCAATGATGGCCCCTAAAAATCCCTTATTTTCTCGATTTTCATTTTCAGAGTATTTTCAGGTAGGAACAGTATCAACGTCATTGTAAACTTAAAATTTCACAAAGAAATTTTCATAACTTTAAGAATTTAACATAGAATTCCCATAGACAATTTTCAAAGACCATAAAACTGGAAGTTCTGCTCTGGTTGATATGAAACTTACAATATATGCTCTAACTAGTTCAAGCATATTTCTATGCTTAGAATAATTTTCGCAACGTTATTGTGACATTTGAAAAAAATCCCCCCCCCCCTCCTTTTGCAATGTTTGATGTCTTATATCTCGAAAATCTCTGTAGTCAAAAAAGTGTATGCAAACTTTTTTGATAGAACTTGAATTTCAAAACTTGTATTTTTCTGTTTCGGAGCTTAGGCATTTAAAATAAGAAAGATTTAGGCGTTTTAAGGTAAGGTTTACGTCTCCCTCCAATTCATATTTTTTTAAATCTGCAAACATGCTATATATCAATTTATTCAGGGAGATTAGCACCATCATTTAATATGATTTTCAAAGATATTGCCTGTCCCATTTTTTGAATAAAAGACGCCAAATTTAACGTATTTCATATTTCACCTTGAATATTATTCTCATTGAAAAAATTGATTTATTTTATAAATTATCGAACTTATATAATTAAAATGACCTGAATTAGTATTATTCATGCTTATATTATTTAAAATTTTAATTTTCCGTCATCAAAAATGTGAAAATATGGGTAAAAAAGATTTTTCAATTTTCCTTGATAAAGTGAAACCGTTGCCATGGCAACAAAAATATATAAATCAGCATTTTACATATCTACCGATTTCATCAAAATCCATGAAGTTATTAATCTGATCAATTTCATTAAATTGAACTAAAAAAATATGTATGTCCCCAATATTATATCCATGGAAACAGGGGCTATATTATGGGTTCGAAACATAAAAATCAGGGTTTTTCTACACTTTGAAAGACAATATTGATATCACGTTGTCATGGTGTACTCATCAGACTAAATGTTATTTTTGATAATGCATAAATTGGCCAAAAATATTTAAAATAACACTCCTTCTGTGCTACATGATGGTCTAAAAATTTATTCCATGGAAGAACTCTAGTATTTATGGCAATCTTTACATCTGAATATTCTGATGAAATTGTCCATGAATTATACTGCAACACCTTTAGAAATACACTTGTATATGTATATAAACACACTTCAGAACATGTTGCAACTAAACCAGTTATAAGCCTATGAATTTTACCTCATGCTGATTTAGTCATTCCAACATGTGTTAACTTCTAGACATCTTTGTAGCAAAATTTCTGTATTCAGCTATGGCTGGTGACTTTGTCATTACACATGTATGCCATTTTTTTAGTGAAATGTTGTAAGCATTGCATCCACGAAGCTGCTGCTTTTATTATTAAATGATTTCTTTCCTTTGAAAAGTAGAAATGCTATCTTTAATGTAATGTTTGTTTGCCCTCTCTTGACTCAGAGTAAAATTATTGGGTCGGTAAGTGAGAAAATCTTCAACAACATATTTTTTAAGGAGATAAGAGGAATGAAAAGAAAAAAACTACGGTCCTGCATTAAAAAAAAGTTTTGAGTCTGGCCATTTTAGTCAGTCGGTCGGGAGAGGCCGGCAACCAAACATTTTTTAAAGATGGCCTAACCTATTTCTACACTTCATGGACATTAGATCAATCATTGGATTAGGTAATCTGAGAATCTAAATTGAAATGTCTGAAAGCACAACATAAAGATGAATTCTAAGTGACATCAGTTCATACTTTAATGAATTTACAGTGTACTACTGTTTTCAGAGAAAAGGCTAATTCTGCAAAATGACATAACACTGTCATAAATATTTGTCAAGAACAGAACAGGGAAAAAGAAAGAATGCTACAGTGACAGATATATCTCCTGGATATCCAAGAAATAATAATTTAAATAAAACAAAATTTTCTACTTTTTAAAATCAAAATAAAGAAGAAAATTAAAAGATTATAAATGTAAACAATTTTAAAATAGAACTACTCGTACATGTATTTATGAAAGATTTTAATTTTAGTAGAGTACTAAACTGGTCTTATCATTCCCACTAATGAACAACCTTACAACTTCCAAGTGTCATGTTTTAAACTGTTACAGTAGATATAATTATACATGTACACTGCAACTTTATGTACAAAACTCATCAGTTTTCAAAAATACTTATATGAGAACAAAATTTCATATATTAATTTCCTTGCAATTTCACAAACCCTTTTTAAAAACTTGTTAAGTATATATAGACAAAAGCAACCTTCAATCAATACCTATGATGTATACATTCATTTTACTGAAAACAAGTTCAAAGATGGACAAACAAAGCATGCATTGCAATCATCACAGACTCATTTTTTCTAAATATATGGAAAACAGCACATATATACTAGATAGGATGTTGTAAAAACATTAAATTTTCTTCTATAATCTATAGACAGATAAAAATATGCATTGTGTATAACAAGTCAGAAGTCTTCTCCAAATCTCCATTGATTTTGTCATGTCTGGTTGCAATCTAATTAAAATTAGATGTTAGATCCGCTCGTATACTCGCTACACTAACATCTGACAACATCCCATACAGGGCCACGTCAGAGTTCAAACTCTATCAACCAATCAAATTGTCGCGTGCAAAATCATTGTATATTTGTTGAAACGAATAAGTCTAGAGTTGTTCCAAATTTGACCTCTGACGTGACCCTGTATGGGATGTTGTTAGATGTTAATGTAGCGAGTATGCGAGCGGATCTAACATCTTATTTTAATCAGATTGATCTGGTTCAACACCTTAGCTTGATTCATCCAACTTTCTTTTCTTCAGCTGATATAGGATGACCTCTACTTTGATTGATGGCACAGATCTTTTAAGGAAACACTGAAGTACTTTTTTTGGTTCTTATCTATATTCCAATTAATGACCCATAATCTGAAATCATATGTGTTCATTTTTGCAATAAAATTTAAGGAAGGAGAAAACTCAATGAAATGAATAAATTTCCAATATAATCAATGAAGAATCAATATGGAACTATTGTAAAATTTACAGATTGAATTAGTTAAATGCAAATGCTTGATAAAGAATATTCTTGTCATGCAGCAGCACAATCTGTATCTCTTTTTTTATTAATTAGAAAATGAGATATTAATAAAAATCAAACTTCAGTTACAGAAAGTAACTTGAACAGTTGAATGCATGTTCCAATGTTACAAATATTTAGGCCTAAAAAAATAAGTATTTTATTTTAAATAATTTCTTGAATGACTGCATTTCTTTTTTGGCAGTGTTGGGATATTAGTCACATCCTGACATCCTCGTACTATTCATTCATCGTTTTCAAATCCGTAGTCAGTAGATCATTCATAACTTTCAGTAAAATGAATAGTTAAATAATTACCTGATGAAAATACTATCAACAATCAAACTGTCAACATGATCATTGAACATGGTCAAATGCACCGTGACTTTTCTTCCCTGTTCGGACTGCATATAAAGTAACACTTTACAGGATACTCTCAGGTCTTTTCTTTTTTTCTTTCCCATTGTCACCTAAAATTTTAGTGCAGTGGAGAAGCGAGAAACACACAATGCGTCAATGACTCAATCTCTGTAAAAAAAAATATATTTACTTTTTAATGCATGTTCAAGATCATATTCAGCACTTATTCTGATTATTTAATAGTTGCAGTGGACTGTGCCTGAGACGGTTTCCCACAGTGCCGGCGTTTATAGTCAGCTTGTGAAAATGGTGAGAACCATGCAGCTTAAAATTTCATATAACACATATAACCTAGCATTGTTTTTTTAGTAACTTGTATATTTTAGCATAAGACTATAAAAAAAATATTGCAACAACTTGAACTACATGTACTATTTACCAAGTAAACAAGACGAGGTTTATATTCTTAATTTCCTTATCCTAAAAATACAATAGCAATGGATTCTGATAGGTAATCTAAACATACTATGAATTGCACAGAGCTATGCATAATTATTTTACATTAAATACTTAAGCATAAATTATTAAAAATAGCTATCATATTCTATGATGCACAATTATACATGCATTATTTACAGGAATCCGAATACTCACAAGAAGGACAAACCAGTATGAAAATTAACACAAAGGTAAGATTTCTTAAATTTTCTGATAAGATCAATAAAATCACATGAATTGAATTTTTTTTAGCTCACCTGAGCTATTTTAAGACCCAAGCAAGTTTTCTGATCAGTGTCTGGTATTCGTCTGTCATCTGTAAACTTTTCAAATCTTTACATTCATCAGAATTCATCCTAATTTGAAAAAAAAAACCTTCAAGATACAACTTTTCTTTCAGAAATTGTGCCAGAAAAGTTTGAAGTATCTATGGGAATGATCTGACAACACCGAACTTGCTGAGCCTTCCTTCTTAAAGTGACATGACTAGATATTAAGCTACCCAGTTTTAGATACGAACTAATCATTTGCTGTATGACTTATTGTGTATGAGATTACCACCATTTACTGGAACTTTGAATTTCCTGTCCACTTTAAACCCCTGCTATCTACAATGTAAGTTGTTAATATATTTTATTTTATGTTAAATCACTTGCTCATTATCCCAATAACTTGCATGTTAAATGCTGTAGATGCTAACCTTTGCATTTTCATAAACTCTTAAATTCTACGTGTTCCGAGTATGGTGCGCCATTATGTACATCCGTTTCGTATCATGTTTTTTCGTCTCTAAATTTGATCTTATACATATTATCATATGTTTTTGAAATAATTCGCTGAACTAGATCACAAAAGTTTAAGGATTTTATTATTGTATGAATGTTATCTACCTGCTCTAATCATAAATACATCTGTTTGTATATTTTTTCTATGAAATGCCATACCTGTTATTGATTTTTTATTTTTTTATCCATAGTATCTTTCTGCTAAATGAAATAAAATACTGTGGAGGAACACGGAGAAAAGGGCACCTCAACATGTTCAAGGTCAAGCAGGTAAACACAGTGGTAAAATGCTCAAAAAAGATGACAAAAAGTTACTAGTCCCCAATTTACATGTACATCCACAAAATCTGTAGCTTGCTGGTCTGAAACTATAGATACGTATGTCTCTTAATATGTTGAATGCTGTAAATGCTATTATTTGCATTTTCGTAAATTTTGTAAATCTTTGATTTCCATGTGCTCGGAGTACAGTACCATTATGTATATTTCGTATCATATTTTGTAGTCTATAAATTTGATCTATACATATAATTATATTTTTTTTTTATGTAATTCTCTTAACTAGATGACACAGAGAATTTTATCATTGTGTAAAATGTTATCTACTTGCTTTAGTCATAAGTACACCCTGTTTGTATATCTTTTCTCCTTTTTTGTATATTCTTTCTATGGAGAGCCATACCTGTTATTAATTTTTCATATTTTGTTTCTTACAGCTTTTTACCATATCCATAGTATCTTGCTGCTAAATGAAAGAATTATTGTGGAAGAACAGAGAAAAGGGCACCTCAACATGTTCAAGGTCAAGCAGGTAAACATAGTGGTAAAATGCTCCAAAAAAAGATGGGGAAAAAAGCATTAGTCTCCAATTTACATGAACATCAACACTAGCTTCAAAATTTGTAGCTCGCTGGTCTGAAATTATAGATAAATATTTTATTACCCAGACTTGAAAAAATGGCGTATCTTTTATGGTCTTCTGTAAATTCAAAGTTCTGATGTTAAGAGAACCACCTAGACTAAAGAAATATTATATGGAACAAAACTCACAAACCCCTTTCTGTGTCGTACAATTGTTTCTTTTTAGAACTACATTGCAATCAATGTAATCACACACAAATGTAAACACATCACCCCATACATGTAATATTAAATAGACCGCCATATACACTTTCTTTTAAAATCTAGATAGGTTCAAAAATATTTCAGTTGTCAATAATTAATCAAAATTGAGCTGTGTTTCCTCTAGGTCAATTGATATGTTTACAATCAACCTAGAATTTGTGTACTAGATAATATATGCATAAATCCGGAAGCACACATAAAATATGTATATATAGGCAAATGGGTATTTATTTGTATGTTTGTTGTAGAAATTAGGAGCTACATGTGCTTCTCCAGAGCTGAAAATTTCTTGGGATGAAGAGAAGAAAAAGCAAGAAGAAGCAGTTTTAAATATTGATTACATCTTCATAGTACAAAAAATTATTCGAAAGATGATACTATCTATGAAATTAGAAAGCTGAAGTGGCGTTCTGATGAATGTGAAAAAGTCCTTAAAGAACAGGACACCAAAAGTGCCACTCTCAAATCAAAACACTCTGAAAGGCAGAGCATAAGAAGAACTAGGACAAATAAAGAATCTAAAAGAGTCAAACCTAATGATGTAGAGATTGAACAGAAATGGGCTATTAGAGATCAAATATCTAAGTTATTATTGTTTTGCACAAATGTGATGTTTTTTTACTTAACTTTAATTGACACATTCAATGTTAGATAAGAAAAATATACCTAGTGTTGTATTTTTGACAGTTAAAGTTTTTTTTTCTGATACTTCATTACAGATTAAAACTGTTATATTTTTTATTGTTTAAACATTGATTGGTTTATTGTGTAGTATGCAATCACATACATTTTTATCTTAATTTATAGAATACATATATGTACAAGTTTGACTTAAATAATAAGTGCATGGACATTTATTGTGGAAAAAAATAAGACAATCAAGGGTAGTCTTAAAGAGCTTTGCTGGCAGTAAGTGGCAGATCTTGATACCCAAGTAAGAGAAAGGTGGTGTCTCTGACCGATCCTTTTGCTCTTGCTTGTGGGCGAGTGAGGCTTCTCTGTCAGTGGCTTAGTGTGTCATAGATGTAAAAAGTAGATTAAGCAGATGAGGTAGAGACATTTCTGAGTAAAAAAGGGTGAATCGTGATTTTAAAAAATATTGTATTGCAAGAGTAATGAGAATTGAAAGAGTAAAATATTAATTTGTTTTCTTCCATATGAAGTAAAAGAGTTTATGACATGAATTTTTTGCATTAAGATTAAATTGTAATTAAGGCTAAAAAAATTGTTAAATATACTTGTACATATGTTTATACTGGAAATTTTATATGTACATGTTTCCGAGCTCATTCATGATTGATTGATTGATTGTATATTGTTTAACGTCCCTCTCGAGAATTTTTCACTCATATGGAGACGTCGGCTCATTCTTGAAATTTTGAGGCAAAGTGTAGAAGATTAATGACTGAAAAAAATATCACTATCAAAATGTCCTGCATTCCAGTGTAAAATGAGGATATGTTAAAGTTATAATCATCAAGCAATAAACCTAGCAGTTGGAACAAATATGGGGTATTAGAGACAAATTATCAGCTGTTACTATTTTGTGTAATTATGACGCTGTTTCTTTAATTTGAATTGACATAACCAAATGATATAAAAGATTTTTTTATTTACTGTACTCAGTTAAAGATTTAAAAGCTGTCATATTTTTATTGATACCAGATCGACTGGCTTATTGTGTCGCACACATGTACATACACCTTTAATCTCTGATTTATTGCCATGTTTTTACAATTTGATAATTAGTGCATGGACATCTATTGTGGAAATACTTGGGAAACAATATAAGGGTAGTCTGAAAGAGCTTTGCTGGCAGTAAGTTGCAGATCTTGATACCCAAGTAAGAGAAAGGTGGTGTCTCTGACCGATCCTTTTGCTCTTGCTTGTTGGCGAGTGAGGCTTCTCTGTCAGTGGCTTAGTGTGTCTTAATAGATGTACATGTAAAAAGAATGGGCATTTTTTATTGCCAACTTTTATTCTTCTGTGCAAAGTATGATATGATTTTTTGTGGGAAATTGAAAAACCATTTACAACCCATGCAGCAGTTTCAATAGGGATAGTTTCAGTCACAGGTTTTGCAGTCTTTTGGAGTCAAGAATGACTGCATTTTTTTTACCTGTTGTGTTCTGATTTATTGCAGATTTAAATTTTACATACAATTCTATTTTTATAATTATTTTGTTATTGATTTGTTTGGACATGATGACCCATTGTTGTCAGGGTATCTTAAATTAATAAAATTTTAATTCCATATTAAGTGTTTTGTAAAATACAAAATTATTTCACTTACTTAAGTATTATTTAGTACCTACTACTATTATGCAAAAATTTACTCCATTATAATTGAGCTATATTCTTGATTGTAAATTTTTAAATGCTGACATTTAGGCATTAATTATGAAATATCTTATACTTTGTTAGAACTCATTGTTTGTACACAAATAACATAAAATAAAATTGAACGAGAAGTGGATTTGTATATTGTAAAATACTTGCGAAAAACAAAATTATAATCCATACGAAATAATGATGGAATAAGTATTAAATAAAAAAAATTAATATGCAATGATATAATTATATTAAATTTCATCTAATACAACCATAAATCTTAATGATATGGGAAGGTTTAATCCATATATTTCATCACATATACAAGCGATTAAATATCAGTTTATGAAAGATAAAAATTTGAACGTATTAGTAAGTTTACAATTCTCCGTATGTAACTTAATTTTTGGAAGTATTATAAAGTAAAGTGTGAATTAAACAAAAATATTGAGGTAAAGTTCTACGTTAAATTTTATTAAACGATCAAATTTAATATAACCATAAAACGTTTATTTTATGGGCATGTTTAATAATAATTATACGTTTTGTATACTCGAAATATAATATTTGTTTACGGGAGACTTAAATCCGAGCGTATTAGTAAGTTTACAATTTTCAAAACTTTATTTAATTTGTTCTTTTAATTTTCCATTAAACTCGTATTAAATGCTTATTATTTTCTAACGTTTACGATCCCACAATATGTTATACTGTGCATTTAAACATTTAATAATCGCAGCATTTAAATTGCATTTAAGGTAAAAGTAAACCTGATTTTTCATGCAGTGCCACAAAAACCGCGTTTATTACAAAGGACTATCATAATCATTTTATTCAACCCAAAACTGAAAGAAACCAATTGCGCAATTTTGACTTTGGAGTCGGTAAACTTTATGCTGTGTTCCTCTCACTGGCGCATGCGCACGACACTTGACTTATTTTTCGGCGTAGTTGCCTATGCCCAATATACCCATGGATTGAAAGATAAAGACTCTGATGAATTCAATGCAAAGGAATATAAGTTTCAATAACTCATAAATTATCAGAGAAAATCAAATGGGATTTTGGTTACATTTTCTTTAAAGATTTTTTAAAAGTAAGATAGAAATACTGAAAAAAAAAAAGAAATTAAATTCACCTCAAAAAGTTTACCCTGCGTTTCTTTTTCATTTCAGTATATGCATATCACTACTAAGTCGAAAACGTACTGACATTCCCATTTTTTACTGACAAACTTAGAAAATTACTGACAATGTGCTGTCGTTACTGTAAAACTTAGACAATTACTGACCTTTTTACTGCCGGTACTGATAAACTTAGAAAAGTACTGACAATCTAAGTCGGTGCTGAAAAACTTAGACAATTACTGACCCGTTTACTGTCCCTGCTGAAAAACTTAGACAAGTGCTGACATTTACTGATAATTACTGTCCCTATTGTTCTCGCTCTCGGAGAGGCTGCAGAGGTGTGAAATTGATTTCTGTTTTAAATTTTAACATAAATTATTATTCAATTTATTTGTTTTTTCAAATAATCTTAAACTATGTCCAGATGATATCTTTGAAAAAAAAATGCATCTTTGATCGATTTATAGAAAATTTATTTGTAAAGAATATTTTCAAGAGAAGGAATAAAATTTCAAAACCTTCAAAAAGATAAACAAAAAAAAATCTTCGTTTAGTAGTAAGATACGAAATTTTACAGAGGTCTTTTCCTTTTTATAATAAAACATTGTTATAATATGACATGCATTTCATAGTATTTTCTTTATTAAAATTAACTCCCTGACTTAAGATTTCTTTAATATTAAGTTAAAGAATTAAACTATTAGTTTAGATGTGTTTTATTAAATTTTAATTTAATTTACTCAAATTAGCTTGAATAATTCTAATAAACTCATAGCGCGCGGTGAGGCCGTGGGTGGCCCCTTTTGAGGAAAGGGGTTTGTTATAGTTTTCATATTATATCAAATTTTTAATTATGTGGAGGCCGCCTAAATTTGTTTTTTGTCCAATTAAACATACCCGAATCAAATCATTTGCAAGTACAAACAAAAATTAAAACACAGACGGGAGATTTAAATTAAAAAAAAAATAAGGGGAGGGGGGGGGGGGGCTACGGGCCTCCATTGATCATTGATCCTTTGACATTCATTGATTTAGTTACTGTCCTCATTATTCTTTTGAAACAATGTACATCTTTTAGCTGATTTTTTAAACTGGATTTTCTGGATCCCCACCTGAAAGTGTTATTTTAATTCAAATACATGTAAAAGTATGACATTTTATATTATCATCATTTATCTATGCATACTCCTGAAACAATACTTTGATAGAAATAAATATCAATGTTTTTTTTTCAAATAGGCTGTCTGTAGACGTTCACATGGATCTACTTCCTTTCAAATTTAAGGGGGGGGGGGGACGTTCGAACTAAATGTAGAACGATGAACATGTATTTATTTATTTTACTAAAATAGAACACATAATACTATCGTGTTTAAGTTTGTACTCTTTTTTCTGTTTAGGTAAAAAAAAATAATAAATTTAATAAATCGACGTTTCATAGCTATGCTCGGTATCGAAACCAGTATAATGATTTTACAGTAACATTGAGCTTTTTATTCGTCAAAATAAGCTGGTATCCAGCCGAATTACATAATCTTTCAACAAACAATCGGAAACTCTGTGAAGCACCTGTGTGTAGAAGAAATCGCCTGAGGCGATCCGAGTGTGTACGGTAGCGGGTAAAGAAGACAATAGGTGTCACTGCAGCATTATACAGAAGAGCACTCGCCGGATTTCACTGGAAGTTAGTTACGCAACATTACGGCGACAGGTAGACTCTTCTGAAACCCAGTTTGAATTTGAGAAATTCAACACCAACACATACGTAACATAAATATAAAATTCTTCAACCTCTTCTTAGATTAAATCAATTATTTTTTTTTTAAATATACCGACGTAAGATAAATGAAAAAGAAGAATGATGTGAAAGCCAACTGGGAAAAGGCACAAACTTTTTAGAGAATTACGCAAAAATAAATATATGAGAAGGGGAACATTACATTCAATGTTTCGTAAAAATTACTGGTTCCTAATATTTTTTGTTAAGTCGTGTAAGTGTGGGTGTGGGACAGTGAAGTGAGGAATTTGTTTGATAACCAAATCAATTAAAAAATAGTTCATAGTATATTTTCTTAACTTTTTATCAGTAATTAAGAATAATTAAAGATCAGAAACAATTTATATGCAGCAATAACATGTCAGTAAAAAAAGTTCAGTAGGAGTTTAACTATATTTTTTAAACTTTCCCTGGGTCGATATTGATTTTTGGAGAGAGAGAGAGAGTGAGAGGGGGGAGAGAGGGAGAGAGAGATGAACGGAATGGAAGATAGTGGGCACCTACGGTTAGCGAATAATCTTAATCTTGTGAAAAAAAATGTTAATGAAACCTAAATCAAATAAATAATGATTACGGGCCGGCCGGTATAAATTAATCAAATAGACAAAGAAATTTGCATCATTCAAAAAACTTACACATTTTTATAAATCCTTTTCAAGTATACAAGATATTTTTTTTTCATGTAACGTGTGTTTATGTGGGGGGAGTATCCATGCATGCTAGAGGGTTCGAAATAAATATTTGTGAGCACTGGTTCGACGGACTAATGACTTCCAATTTTGTAAAATATTTTACTAGACAAGTCCGCCTTTTGTCTTATTATTATGTTAATATCATAACACCCCCTACGCCTATCTACTTTAATGAGATAAAATTTAATTTCTGCACATAAAATCAAATTAATTCCAATTTACTGATACAGGTGTAGCTACAGGGGAAAATGGAAGGTTTGAAACATGTAATATTTTTGTTTAAATTGAATCATGATTAAAAAATACTTAAAGATCAAGTTTAAAAACTAAATCGTGAGCTAACCCCCACCCCCCTCCCAACAATGTGAATAAAC
Source organism: Saccostrea cuccullata (assembly GCF_032062105.1). Classification (NCBI taxonomy): domain Eukaryota; kingdom Metazoa; phylum Mollusca; class Bivalvia; order Ostreida; family Ostreidae; genus Saccostrea; species Saccostrea cuccullata. The sequence goes on along the minus strand of NW_026918551.1, from coordinate 40,205 downwards.
TGATCACTTGTCAAGTAATTTAAAGTGTCAATACTATTTGTATCTTTGAGAGAGAGAGAGAGAGAGAGAGAGAGAGAGAGAAATATTAGAGAAAAATGATGCTACTGCTAATAATAGTCTCACCGCTGACCTAGTAAATATAAATATTTTCCGTAAGATTACTATAATTGCTAGTGCATGAATTTTCATTACAAGTTTGATAAATATTTATTAGTCTCGGACTTACAGACATTGGGTACTTATGTCATAATGAACCCTGCGTAAGCGACCAACCAACCATTCATTTAGATATAATGTTTTAAGTGACAAAATTAACAAGGCATAGTACAAGTTTATATGTATATGGAACACTACATTGTTCAATAGGGGAACTCCCGTATGAGCAAATGAAACCGGAAATCCTAAACAGGGGTATCTAATTATATGACTTGTACAGATGTCCGAGAACATTAGGAAACTGAATTACCTATCAGTAATTATTCAATATTTAGAAGATTTTCAACACGAGACATCTGTTCTGTTTGTGAAAAGAAATTTTTAAATTCATACAACTTTGCGATCGTGAAAGCAGGGGGGGGGGGTTGACTCTACATTTAAATCAGATATCTGTCTGCAAAGAAATAAATAGATGAAAACTAACTTGATGAATAATTAATTTTAATTTAATTCTTTAATTGAACAGAGATAGATATATTCAACACATAAATTCAAACTTGATTTATACATAGTTAATTTCAAATCATATTCTGAATTATTTTAGAGACATCAATAATATTTAGATTAAAAAAAATAATAACTGCCTGGGATTTTTTTCATCAAAAAATAAAATAAGACTGTTTTTAAATACAAAGTATAACACACAATCATTTTCACACCACTGCAGCCTCCCCGAGAGCGAGAACAATAGGGACAGTAATTATCAGTAAATGTCAGCACTTGTCTAAGTTTTTCAGCAGGGACAGTGAACGGGTCAGTAATTATCTAAGTTTTTCAGCACCGACTAAGATTGTCAGTACTTTTCTAAGTTTATCAGTACTGGCAGTAAAAAGGTCAGTAATTGTCTAAGTTTTACAGTAACGACAGCACATTGTCAGTAATTTTCTAAGTGTGTCAGTAAAAAATGGGAATGTCAGTACGTTTCTGACTTAGTTTTTGGCCTCCTTAGCGTCAGACACAAAAACAGACGCACACAAGATTTATATGCACAGAAGGCCACCTTAGCTCCTGACCTATCGCTTTGCCTAATATACATTCCGATAGAAATTTTCAAGAAACCAACTCCACTAACTTTCAAAGAGTTATCACAGAGAAAACAAAAAAAGAAACGGAAGTTCTAAAAGCCTATCAGACTAACAGGCAGATGGACGGACATCAAGTTAACTAAATACCCTCCCATTTTTCATTTTGAGGGTATAAATATTTCTATATTGTTTGGTTGTTGTGGATTACTCTTTATTCTATAGAAATATACATTTCTTCCACTTATTTTCATTTTGTGATTTCAGAATATCCAGATGATGTAAAGCGGAATAGATATATGCATTGGCGAGAAAACATTTATCCTATTTTCTTGTTTTGTGCAACGTATTGGTCTGTTTTCCTGTATAAGTTGGCCTTCTATTGCAAAACGTATTCCTTGCTGCTTGGTACATATTCCCAGAGTAAGATGTTGTTTGTTGTGACTTTAGTTCAAATCACAATCTAAGTTTTCATTTTGTAAATTATATGGTCGATACAAAGACCTTGTCAGCAATTACAATTTATCATTAAGTCAAATGCTGACTAAACTTGTCATATTTATTGTCATGCCATTATTTACACACTGGGTTGTCCACCGATTTTTTGTTATTTCCCGATAATATCAAGGAGCACATGGAGGGTGTGACCGGTCGGCAGGGAACGCTGACTCCTCTATATAACCTGATCCCTCCTCTGATGTTTTAGAAATCCGTGTTTGTTCCGCTCCTATTTTGTAATGTTTAATTGACTTTTGAGTCAAATCCTATACGTGGTCACTTCCGGTCAAACCGGAAGTAGCAAAAATGGCTTATTTTTGCATAAATTAAAATAGATTTGGAGGATTTCAGCCATTTTTGGACTGAATTACTCATTATTTTTAGAATGATAGTTACTTCCGGTCAAGCAGGACGGAAGACCTTCTCGTTGCTTTGCAAAACATCAGAGGTGGGATCAGGTTATATAGAGGAGTCAGCGTCCCCTGCCGATCGGTCACACCCTCCATGTGCTCCTTGATATTATCGGGAAATAACAAAAAATCGGTGGACAACCCAGTGTGTAAATAATGGCATGACAATAAATATGACAAGTTTAGTCAGCATTTGACCTAATGGTAAATTGTAATTGCTGACAAGGTCTTTGTATCGACCACATAATTTACAAAATGAAAACTTAGATTGTGATTTGAACTAAAGTCACAACAAACAACATCTTACTCTGGGAATATGTACCAAGCAGCAAGGAATACGTTTTGCAATAGAAGGCCAACTTATACAGGAAAACATACCAATACGTTGCACAAAACAAGAAAATAGGATGAATGTTTTCTCGCCAATGCATATATCTATTCCGCTTTACAATCATCTGGATATTCTGAAATCACAAAATGAAAATAAGTGGAAGAAACGTATATTTCTATAAAATAAAGAATAATCCACAACAACCAAACAATATAGAAATATTTATACCCTCCAAATGAAAAATGGGAGGGTATTTAGTTAACTTGATGTCCGTCCATCTGCCTGTTAGTCTGATAGGCTTTTAGAACTTCCGTTCCTTTTTTTGTTTTCTATGGGATAACTCTTTGAAAGTTAGTGGAGTTGGTTTCTTGAAAATTCTATCGAAATGTATATTAGGCAAAGCTATAGGTCAGGAGCTAAGGTGGCCTTCTGTGCATATAAATCTTGTGTGCGTCTGTTTTTGTGTCTGACGCTAAGGAGGCCAAATATGCATATACTGAAATGAAAAAGAAACGCAGGGTAAACTTTTTAGGTGAATTTAATTTCTTTTTTTCAGTATTTCTATCTTACTTTTAAAATAATCTTTAAAGAAAATGTAACCTAAATCCCATTTGATTTTCTCTGATAATTTATGAGTTATTGAAATTCTTTATCTTTAGTCTTTATCTTTCAATCCATGGGTATATTGGGCATAGGCAACTACGCCGAAAAATAAGTCAAGTGTCGTGCGCATGCGCCAGTGAGAGGAACACAGCATAAAGTTTACCGACTCCAAAGCCAAAATTGCGCAATTGGTTTCTTTCAGTTTTGGGTTGAATAAAATGATTATGATAGTCCTTTGTAATAAACGCGGTTTTTGTGGTAGTAAGCTTAAGGCGCCGTTTAAAGAGGTGACAGGACATACGAATAACCTGATCTTAACGTGACTCTGTCTCCCGTCAACGTCATCGTCACGGTTGGTTGGAAACCATTCCAAACCGTCTTTGACACCGAGTAATAAGCTCTTTTGGGGGGAAATTTACTAGACACTGCTCAGTAACCCTTTGTTGCCTTTGTCCTTACTTAGGCATTGCGAAAATCTGACCCCATGGAACTTACGTAAACTGTATGAAGATTGCAAGAAATTCATATCGTCTGTAAATATTATAAACAATGTGTATACCCCAGGAGCATCAAATGGTACAGCACGATTTGTTGAAAAACTCGTTGTTATCAATATGCACGTGTTTGTGGCTTTTTAGCGTTTTTCCCTACGTAACATCATACATTTTACGGTTGAATAATTCTGAACACTGGTGCATAGTAACTAACATTCTCATCTGACCAAGTTTCGTAATTTTAGGTCATGAGGTAAAAAAAATCAAATATTATGCTACCCATCGTTTTTGTTTTCCTTTCAGTATATAAATCTCGTGCGTCTGACTTTGTGTATGACCTCAATGGGCGAAGATTATCTTCACTACTTATTAAAAATCTGAATGTACATTTTATTTCACAGTAAATCGAAATGGAAATATAAGGAATAGCTGTCTAGATAGTAGATTATACCAGGGACATCAACAATAGTTAGAAACGTTAAATAATTCGTGCTTACCAGGCGCCCCCACCCTCCGCTGGTTTTTCAGAGAAGGTGCCAATTAACAAATAGTTTAGGGATCTGTTAAGAAGTGTTCACAATTTTCGTATAACATTAAGAGTAAAAATTGCAATGCTCATTATATTTTTTAGTAAATGAAACTAAGATGCAATCAAATAAAACAACATTACCAACACGTTGTAACCATATTTTTTTTATTTCATTGAAAAAATGAATTGCAACTATTTGTCATGATACTCTGCAAATTGATTGTTGAAAAAACGATATTATACAAAATTGAATTAAGCTTAAATATAACTTATCTAAAATTCATTATAAATATAAAAACGCTGCCATGGACATTCAGTGATCAAGTGCTTTGACAGACAATAAATTACAATTGAGAAAATTGGAGAAGGGAGATCTTCAGATCGTTTGCCAAATTCGCAATGGATATAGATAACACATGCTTGATCAGAGATACCTTAATACTTCCCACACCAAACTCATTAATTTATCTTTAACTGGATGCATATCCATTCATTACTCTCAAGGGACGAATGGATTTATATTAAGTTATTCGATCCATAGTAGCCTCTGATTCAATGAATTTGAATGAATTAAAAGATATGCATTGGCTGAATACTCAGTATATCTAGACATAAGGTGATGTTTTAGTCTCAAAATGTAAGAGCTGAATGTATCCTAATTTTGTACCTTGACCCGTCCTTGAAGAGTTATCCCCCTTTGCTTTTAATCAATAAAATTTATTTTCTAAAAATCTATCTGGTGAAAAATTATTTTTTTGAATTGTTTTTTTTTATTTTTAATAATTATATGCATTTTTCCATCATAGCATTTTTGATGTTCATAGTATTTGATTTTTTAATATATTTTTTTTAATTTCTTTTTCCCATAGACCTCAATGTATTTTTAATTAATTGATTACTGCTCGGATAATTATATTTTTGAAGATTTCTCCTAGTTAATCCTTTTCTACTCTTAAGTGCTTTGAATTAGTTTCAGGGTATTTATTATAGGATAGATAAACTGTAGAAGTACTTTTTTCCGCGTGATATTAATTTACGCTATGTACGCGGTCACAAATTTTCCGCAGTAATTTGTCCAACCAGACTAATAATATAAATGTAAGGCATATAGTGACAGTCAGAAATCCGTGAAATTTTCTACCCGCGGATTAAACAGAAATTGAGATTCCGCGGAATTATGACCCCGTGGAAAAAAGTAGGTCTACAGTATAAGGGTAGAAAATGGTGTCCTTTTATGGAGCATGGTATTTAAAATTCCCCCTATCCTGTTAACATAACCGCCCAAGAAGGCAATCCATGTCAGTTTCATACAGTGACTATTTTAAGAATCTTACAATGGTCTATCGACACAAAAAGAATATGTGACTCTTAAGACTGCCTTTCTGTCAAATTTTGACATGCTTTATCTAAATTGTATGCTTATTGTAGACATATCAAGTTAGGTTATAGTTTTCATATCAGCTTGGATATCACATTTGTGATAAAAACAATTTGCAAAAAGAGAATTAAAAAGAGAAATAAAAGAATTATATTGAGCACGAAACAGCAACAATTTTATTTGATATGAATGAAACATACGGAGATAAAGAACAGTTTGTAGATTCGTGATTATTCCACTCCTCTTTTGTGTCGTCAAATGCAATTTAAAACTCGAATACCGTTCTTTTTTCACTGTTTTGTAATTATCTCCCCTTAGAGGAGGATTTGGCCCTGCCAAAAAAATAAAATATTTTTTGAGAAAAATTGTATCAGAAAATGTGCATATTTAATGAAAAATGCACCTGCTTAATTATGTCCTTTTTGTGAAAACCATCATTGCAGAAATAATAAATGTTAATCATTGAAGGGCAAGTTGGATGTAAATGGTGTCTAAAAGGCTGTTATTGCAAGCATGACATGTATAAAGACGAGACCCCTATAGAATCCGACATTTGCAATGCATTTTAACTTTCAAGTCTTAACATTTGGACAAAATAAACAGGGAAAACAACTTTCCAGAGGCTATCCAAGTCCAACTTACCCTTCACTGATAAACATATTTTGTTTCTGCAATGATGGTTTTCACTAAGATCACGGAATTAATTAGGTGTATTTTTTGAAAATATAGGCATTTTTAAGAAAACATTTTCTCAATTAATATTTTTTCAGAGTTTTTTTTTTATCAATTGATACTTTCTATCTATTAATCAATTATATATTTATAAACTGTTTCGACTTTATACCACACATAGCTTTGGAGCTATTGTAAAAATAATTTTTAGACATGTTGACCTTTGACGAAACCTTAAAGTTATTTTAATGCAATGCCTTTCTCGTGGTTCTATGAAATTAATATATTATTTAATTTTAGTCTACCATCCTAGTGACCGATATACATGTGTATTTCAATGGTTCTCGTTATAAAGACCTTATAATCACGCATAAAAATGTTTAGTTGATTGTTTTGTTATGGAATAGGAAAGCAGTTCAATTGTATCGTAGAAAAATCCACGGGTTTAAATATCGTTTTCTTTTTGGGGGGTACAAATATTGCTTACCCCCTCAGTGATATATTTTAACTGTATAATGTTGTTTTTAAACAGAAGAAATGTATACTGGTGTATTTATATGAACATTAAACCCAACTCTTTCCATATTTCTCTCAACTTCTGTTTTTATATAAGATGTACATATAGCACCTACTGGATAACAACTGGTAAAAATTACAAATGAATTGCGTCATAGAAAGGAGAAAGGATTTTAAAAATAGTAATTTAAAAACGAGAACTATTCAAAACAAAAAAAATGACATTTGCAAAATTTATAAGAAATATGAAAAGCAAGAAAAGCTGAATTGGGAGAATTTAAACAGACCTTAACCACCCAAACCCCTCTGTTGTGGTAAAGGATAACAATGATGAATCTATACCGATATCATTATTAGTTTTAAGGTTATTAAAATTTCAACAATTTTAACAAAAGACTATTGTTATATCACTTGATGGCATATTCTGTACCAAAAATATTATGTAATTTTGTTCATATCTGCTGTGGCATAGAATAACAATCTTTACTGATATTTATATTAGTTTTAAGGTTGTTGAAATTTAAAACTATCAACAAAAGACTATTGTTCTGTCATTCGATGCATGGAATATTCTATACCAAAAATATCCAATTTTGTTCATGTCAGCTGTGGTATAGGATAACTATCTTTACTTATATTTATTTATATTACAATCTTTACTGATATTTATATTACGGCACTATGATGGCAGAGGAACACATATATAGGTAAAAATATGTTGCACATAGACTTTGAGACATAAAATACGTATTATATTGAATCTGAAAATTAGCATAATCTATCGTTGAATTTAACTTTTGTTTAACAGAGAATTATGAAAGTTCTTTCTTGACTTCTAATGTTCAAAGACAAAGGACTATACATGAACAGAAACACTGTATACAGGTAATTTCTTACATTGGGAAAATTAATGGAAATAATGAACTCAGTTACTTATTGATATATAATATAATGCTAAGCATATTTTAGTCTATTACAAAGTGTGTATTAACTAAAAATAACCTATTTTTCTATATCACATACTGTGAAATCACAAATTTTTGTGGGGGTTTAATTTTCGTGGTTTCCAAGGTATGAAGAGACCCACTACGAAATGCAATATTTCACATATATTTCTAGTGAACAATTCTTCAACCACGAAATTAAATCCGCATATTTTCCTCAGATCACGAAAATCTTCCCCCTAGAAAATATGTGATTTTACAATATTAGGACAGATAACTCTAACAACATAAATTACCTTACAGTTAGAACTCTTTGTAGTGTTCTTTAAAGACATCATTTACAAGTTCTTTGTTCTATAATTTGTTATGATATTTTAAAATATTATTTTTCTCATACATTCCAACCTCTCTGATTGGCTCAAACTTGATCACATGATCAATTATATAACAGCATAAAGACTTGAGTTACTATTTATAGATTCTCAAATGCATATTGACTTAATGCTTTTAAAAATTTTGAATGTTACACTCAACTACCTGCAATATTTATTATATTATACTGAATGTCTTATACAAATACATATAACAGTGAACTGTGCGTGCATAAATTCTGCGCAGTCGCTTTTTTTTAATATCATCCGTCGTCAAACACTGTTGACTGTTGCTACGCTGGAGGGTGTGGCTTCATTATTCAGCGGGCAATAGTGTTTTTTAACAAATGTTTCTCGACCAACCAGATTCAACTAATTCACATGAAAGTATAATATATGGATATAACGAACGTTTTCAAGCTCAAAAGTCCACCGAACAATACAAAATGGGAGCGGAGCAAACACATACCTCCAAAACATCAGAGGTGAGAGCAGGTGCCATCGAGGAGTGAGCACGTCAAGCCAACCAGTCACACCTGTCATGTGTTCCTTGTCATGTTCAAAAAGACATGTCAGAAATCTCATACATTTTGCATTTTACATGAAGTTTGTCTTTAGTTATCAGGGTCTTATTTTCATTTTCGTGTCTTATTTTGAGTGAAACCACTTTTAAAACATTTATATACGCTTATCTTAATTTTATTCGTAAACTAAATGATTTTGTCTGTGTATCTCTTGAAGACAAAATTAAAAAGAAATACCATTAAAAGAAGTAAAATACGTATAAGCAATAATATCGATTCTAAGCATTCTAATCTACAATAAAATGAATCGCCATTATCAATGTTTTGTAAATATTGAGAGAAAAAATATTCCATTTATCCAGGATGAGCAATATTTTTGCGATTGGAATATCATTATGTTCAAGGACAACAATAGTGTCTTAAGGTATGCCACTCGTGAAATTTGTTCAATCAAGGATTTTTTGAGAAGTATATTTTTGATAAGTATTCATAAAGTATGACTCAAAATCGCAGAGAAAATAGGGGGTCAGTGGGCATTGTGGCAACGCACTTTGAAAAAATTTTTCAAAGTGCGTTAAATTTGGGACCAACTCAACGCACTTTGAAAATTTTTTTCAAAGTGCATTAAGAGTCTACATCAATATATTTTACCATGGACACACTTAACGCACTTTGAAAAAAAAAATTATATTTCAGTAATGGAAAGATTTTATTTGTTATTTATCTTTAAAAAAAAATAACCCTAACCCTAACCTCAAAAAAGAATTGATTTACTCCCGTCGAAAAGAGGAGAAGACGGGTATAAGATCCCTCAGTCCGAATCTTTATCTTTCCAATACATAGGTGTCGGTAACAAACGGGGGAGGGGAGCAATAAACCGAAAAAGTGTAAGCTGCATTTTCAATGCTTATACGATGTATATATCTTTCCAAAATAAGTGGGGGGCTTAGCCCCACCCCACCCCCACCTCTGGCCCTTCGCCCGGTCTCGATGTCTATGCTTCCTCAAAACATTCATATAATTATGTATTTACCCAATTGGTATGACGTTGAAAACTTTCAATATTAAATGAGTTAATTAAAACAGATGAAAACTAGAAATTTTTAAGTACAGTAAAACGTATGAGAGAGAAATAGTTTTCATAGTTATATATCTTTCCAAAATAAGTGGGGGGCTTAGCCCCACCCCACCCCCACCTCTGGCCCTTCGCCCGGTCTTGATGTCTATGCTTCCTCAAAACATTCATATAGTAAAACGTATGAGAGAGAAATAGTTTTCATAGTTTTGAACAAGCAAATTACCCCTTTTTTATTATGATAAATGCTAAGTTTCCTAAAGCTGTCCACTGTTAGTGCCCCCTTTACATCTTTACATTTACTTATCAAAGACTAGAATTAAAAAAAAAAGAAACGAATTAATGATCTAAAACAATCGTCACTCTTTTTTTCAAGACCCTTTTCCCTATCATTTTATCAAAACCTCAAATATCTAAAACGTCAATATCTCAGGTCCTGAGGTGACTTTATCATACAAAATGTTATCCAACCAGGATCTGTTATTTATCATACCGATTATTTTTAGGAATATTGATCAATCTTTACATTTTTTTCAAAGTGCCTTAATATGGTCGATATTAACGCACTTTGAAAAAAAAAATATTTTTTTCAAAGTGCGTTAGGTTGGTCCCAAATTTAACGCACTTTGAAAAATTTTTTCAAAGTGCGTAATTTTTCAAAGTGCGTTTTAACAGGGCATCTTACTGAGTTATGGTACAATTAAGTTGACCTTTTTGCACTTGAATTTAAACTCTTTGGTTTATTACTTTAACCTTGATAATATATTTTATGAGATGTAACCATGGCAATAAATATAGTCTTATTTATGTAAAATAGTTTGAACAATATTTATCATTGAACAAATCTTGCAAATTAATACGCGTTAATTATTCTGTGACCTTTTTGCACTAAAAAGTAACATATTTTGGGTATTAAAAATTTAAATAGGCAATAAAATATTTTCTTGTATCAAACTTTTTACGGCTTACATGCTGATCAATCACAAGTATCGAGTTGATTAAAATAATAAAAGAAAAAGTTTGGGTCAGTGATGTTAATTTTGAAAAATTGGTCAAAGCGTACAATTTTCAGGTGCCAATTTTATATAGACTTCTTTAACATATCTTCATTTCTCGGCAAAGCTTGTCGAGGGAAGTTGTAAAATTTGTTCTCAAAATATAAGTTGAGACCCATATTAAATATTCCTTGCATATCATAACGGAAAATATTCTCCGAGTAAAAGTATGTGAGATTAAAGTTCCAAGATATTAGATTTAATAAATGTGCAGATTTACAGAATTTTCTCCTAAATATCCTTCCGCCAAAAGAAATAGTCCCTCATAAATCTTTTTTCATTAAATGTTGAATAATATACATTGTTGAATTTAAATAGGTTATAAAAATTGATTTTAATAAGTAGTTTTGAGGTAAAGGTTCTGCGCGAAATTTTCTAAAACGCTGACGAGTGACATACCTTAAATATGCAATATTTCCGAGTATTTACAATTTTGTATTTTTGTAAATTTTGTTTAAAGATCGATCACTGTTTGTTTTCTTCATCCTTTTCATTATAGTATAAATCACGATTTTACATAACCCCTACAACGAAACCTGACTATGGGATCTGGAGTTTTATACCCTAAATCAATAACCTAAATCTCAATCACTCACTCATTTATACGAATGAGCTTTCGTTCAGAGGAAAATAGGGAAAGGTTTCTCTGACTGTTTCTTTTACAAACTCAATTTCAATTTCAATTTCTCATTCACATTGGATAAGAACTGATTTTTTTTTATTTAAGAAACTGGAGGTTTCAACAAGAATTTGAAAAAAAGAAATTAGATTTGATTTTCAAAAATATTTTTTTGGGGGGGGGGGGGCTTTAATTAAAAGGAAATTAACAAATGTTCTATTTTGACATAGCCAAAGACTTGATAACTATCATTTGCTCTAATTTTTTAAGATTCTTCATTTCTATTGATGAAATATATGGAGATAACGAACAGTATTCAAGCTCAAAAGTCCATAAAACAACACAAAATAGGAGCAGAGCAAACAGGGATCTCCAAAACATCGGAGGTGGGATCAGGTGCCATGGATGAGTAAGCATCCCCTGCTGACCGGACACACCTTTTGTGTGCTCCTTATCATAATCGGGAAATAGCAATAAAATCCGTCGTCAATTTAGTGTATAAATAATGGACTATCAATTAGTATGAAAGAAGTCAGTCAGAACTTGATAAATTGTATCGGCAGACAAGGTCATTAAATCGTCCATAGAACTTGCGAAATTATAACCTTAAAAGAGACTGCTGATAGTCATGTTTCATCAATTTGTTTGTGAATAAATTATCCAGTTTTAGAAATTGTTCATACGTAGAGCATGCTTGCGTATCGAATCAACTGAGAAATATAAACTTGGTATGCATGTGATTGCCTCAAAAGTTAGGGAAGTTGGCGATAACAAAGTGAAAGTCATCGCGTTTATCATAGAGCTCGGTTGTTAGATTACCATTAATGGTTTTTTTCAAGTACAATATCCAAACATGAAACAAATGTGTCAGACTCTGTGGTATCTTTTATCTCATGCTCACCAGGAAAAACCATATCGACAATGGAATGGAAATAACCATAAGTTTATTGACAGCAAGACGTCGATAAATCTCAATGTATCGATAAGGTATAATGTGGATATTTTATAATAAAACAAGACCTAAGAACCTGTGAATTTTACCCCCAAACACCCTCACCCCAGAAAAAAAAGGAATCAGTAAATTGTGCATGCTCGCTGCTATTATCCTTCACAGAAATAAAACAAGAACATAAGTACAATAGACATAACATTGTTAAACAGGTTTAACATTAAAGTCAATTAATGAAAATTTAATTTTTCAAGTTTTCACGAAAAGTCGGTAGGGGTGGCAACGTACTTCTACTTCGTACTGGATTTTGAACAAAATGTATCATCCTTCTATAAGAATGTGAACTATCAGTAAGAAAGCACCCCTTATACACCCTTATTAGTACTGCAGTTGACCATCTTTCCTACGTTTTAACTTATCTATCGTTGCCTTATCGTTCACTCGGTGTGGAAAGGGGACAAGAACGCATAATTTTAACAACGGCTTTATTTTTCATCATTTTATAAATCACTTCACTCGAATAGATAAAAAAAATTGCTGCAAGCCCATTAAAACATAAAATGTATACAGGTCCCTGGCAAAGAAATTCACTTTTATATGGATACCCACTTTTGCTTTCTATATTGATATTTCTTAGGGCAGTTATGTTAGTTTAAGAGTTGCTGTAAAATGTGCTTTATAAATAATAATTAATTTCATTACGTGTATTGGCAACAATCCTCTGTTGAAACTAATGTCCAAATAACTGTATCTCACTTCTATTCTCTATGACCGTGTAGTGTAGGACAGCGCTGCGAGAATTCCATCGGCATTGAAAGCAAGTTTGTTGACTTGCTCAGATAGCCGAGCGGTCTAGTTTTCCTGTACTGCTAGGAGACAGACTACGAAGGTTCATAGTTCAACCCCGGGCTCGATACATGCTCCTATTCACGTTGTGGAACTTGCCGATATATTAAACAAGGAAGTACTTTTACACTTGGAAATAAAAAAAAATTACCGTAAATGCAGATATGACCTGTGCACAAAAAAAACCTAATTTACTGTATAACATGCGCTGGATGCGGAGAATTATACACAGGAGAAACCGGGACCGCCCTTGGCACTCGCATACGCATACACAGACAACATATCAACCAACTCGTGTGCACAAGAATAAAACTTAGTGAACATCTTGCTGTTTGTGGACAGGGACAATTCTCAGTTTATCCGTTTTATAAACTCAAAACAGAGAACATTTTTGAAAGACGGGAAAAAGATTGATTAATTGTATACTGTTTAACGTCCATCTCCAGAATATTTCACTGATATGGAGACGTCACCATTGCCGGTGAAGGGGTGCAAATTCAGGCCTATGCTCGGCACTTACGGCATTTGACCAGGGAGGGATCTTTATCGTGCCACACCTGCTGTGACACGGGGCCTTGGTTTATACGGTCTCATCCGAAGAACCGCCCCATTTAGTCGCCTTTTACGACAAGCAAGGGGATACTGAGGACCTATTCTAACCCGGATCCCCACGGGGCGACGGGAAAAAGAAAAACCTTTTATCAAGATTTTTAAACCATTCTTAAATAGTTTAATATCGACTGTCTCATGATTGAATTATCTAAATCGCTATGAATTATGTTATTTGACTTTGATTCTATAATTGTTTCCTCTATTAGCATTGTGACGTCATTGCATTGTTGTTGACGTTATCATCAGGTAACGTTATAACGTCACATGTTTGAATTTTTTAGAAATGTAAAACGTCTGAAGAAATAATGAAGAAAGCGCTTACGTTTTACTAACATTGTTGCCTTGTCATTTTTTCTAATTTATATATATTATATTATAGATATATTACATGGCTTCGAGGGCAGCATACCAGAATATTTGCCCCTCAGTGACAGGAAAGCCCTGGAATGGTATGTCGCCCGATAGCACTCCAGGGCTTTCCTGTCACTGAGGGGCAAATATTCAAACATTGAACCCAAATCGATCATCGAACATATTTATTGAACACTATATACACATATGTACGTTGAGTATATAATTCTGATATATCCCGTCCTGTTTTATGGCAGAATGTTTTCAGTATACTGACACTTGTGTTGATAACCTTTGTTGTATTTAAGGAATTTTTCCACAGGTGCTTGTTTCATGATTGAATTTTTCTCCTCAATTAAATTATCTAATTCCTATGAATTAGATTAATCAAATCGCAGACGTTGTCCCGATTTTTTAATTTTGCGGATCTGTTTACGTTTGCTAAGCAAATGCCTCTGTGAATTTCGAACCCTACGTATTTAATATGCAGAATGATTGCACGCGAGGGAACATAACTGTGTAAGGGAGGGCAATATAATTGTTTCCGGTGCAATATAACTGTATCCGGCGTGATTAAGCAGTTTTTCAGGTTTTTCAGTTATTTAATAAAAATATCATATTTGTGATATAATGGGAAAACTTTTTCAAAAATGTTATATATGATTGTAATATCAAACGCCTCAAGATTGAAAATGAAACCGGTTGAGGTTATTTCGGTGTTGTGAGTTTTCTATTATATATATATTTACATTCAGTAAAATTTTCTTTATGAAATCCATTAGAAATCCACGACGTTCAAAACTCTATAACACCTTGTCACCGCGCGTTAGAATACTAGTACACAGTAGGAACTATATGCATTTTCAATACTCTAGAAACACCAAAATGTACATTGTTTTGACACAATTTAATGAAAAAAAATAATCCCACTTAAATTAACGTAAAAATATAACAAGTTTGCATTTTAAATTATTTGTTACTTTTTTCCTCGCAATGATCATTAGCGTTATTTTACTTTGCGACGTCACAAACGTCACGAACGGCTCTTACTTCTATAAAGCACACCACTGTTGAAGGGCGCTAAATTCACATTAAGGATTACCGAAATAAACAGTAATGCAGAGGAAAAATTAGAGAATGTGAATACATGTATAAGCATTGAATTCATATTTTGGGATGTCTTCGGTCCCATAACACAACTGGCCGTGCCGACAAATTATCATACCGCGCTAACACGCGGTATTCAATTTGTCGGCACGGCCAGGTGTGTTAGAGGACCGAAGACATCCCAAAATATATATGAATTCAATGCTTAAATATATATATATATATATATATATAGAGAGAGAGAGAGAGAGAGAGAGAGAGAGAGAGAGAGACCAACATCTGTAAAGGGGTATATCTAACTAATGACAATAACTATAAAAGGGACCAGGCAAAATTTATCACAATGATGGGACCAATACAAAGTAAATTTCTCATTTGAAACATACCCAAAGGCTTTAGAATTTCAACAAAATATATGTCCCATGCCTTTAAATTTGTAAAAAGAAACTAACTGTCCCATGGTAAAATGGCGATGACTGTGAGAATATTGCAACACAAAAAAAACACATAAAAATATCAAATTACTTAACAAATGACACGTCTCTCTCCCAGTTTGCTTTCAATGAGCAACAGAACAACGATCATTTTTTAAACATTTCCCTTCCTTCACTTAAACAACCAATCAAATTAACGATGAAACTTCTGGTTCGTCTTCATAAACCGTGTACAAATTATAAGAAACTTCTACAAAGGAATTTCCAAGATATACGTTTAACTTTACAGCCATTCGTTTCTCGAATTCAACTGAGTCAACCATTTTTTGTCACAAGGGATCTACCTTATGAGGTCATTTTCACTTTGGGACGTCACAAACACTGAGAAAAAACGTCTCATCACATGCGCAATTTACAGAACATGTCTATGACTTTATGTGTGCTAAATTTCATTCTGATCTGAATTGAGGTTTGTAAATATAGAGATAGTTCGCGAACGTTTTGATACAGCATTAATTTAAAGTTATGTGTTGCACTTTGTATGACTTTTAAAACTGATAATGATTTAAAAAAAAAGATTTAACTATTAGTAAATGATAAGCTATTTGCTTCATGGTACTATGCTAAAAATTATTTTTGTCCCATGGTTTTCTTCGATAAAGAAAAAAAAATTGTCCCATGCCTATTTGTACAGGTCCAATTATTGTGATCAATTTTGCCTGGTCCCTTATTATTTGCATTTATTTGCCTTCATGCTGATATTTCACCTTTCCTAGATCTCGGAAATAAGATTCATTCTAGGGAAGTCTAAATCCTTTGTTAATGCATATAAAAGCTGGATGTTTGCCAGGGACGCTCAAGTGTGCTCTTTTTTAAAATTATGTTTTAGTTTCCTCATATTAAGCAGCAGAGCTTAAATTCTTTCATCTTCGGTAAGGAGCTCTCAAGAAAGGTAGGTTTTATTTGATTTTTGATAAATTATTTTTCATAAGCATTGTAATGATAAAATAAAATAGACAAATGAGAGAAACAATAAAATTCATCTTTATTTATGATTTTCAAGTCTGCAAAACTCAAGTTGAAAAGATAATTGTGTTTTATCGAAAGGGATTGAGTATGGGAAAATTTTACACATTAAACTTTAAAATTGAGAAAATAAAAGTGGAAATATTCCTTTAAAAATTTCATAGTTTCCATAGTCATTGTAATTTTATATCAAAAAAAATGAATGGGTTTTTTAATGTAATTTACAAAAACGATCCTCAATGTATTTTTTTTCGAATCTCCGTAGTAATAAAAATAGATTTTTGAAAGCGCCGACAATTAGCTCCCTGTCTTGTTCAAAGTCAATTTTTTTTATTTCATATTTTATTATAGTTTCTAATGAATCTAAACTGAATAATATCCTTTGAAGACTGCAATCGTGCTTTTGTTATTTGCTTTCAACAATAAATTTATTGTTGAACAATAAATTTATATTAGAATATCAGGTTTTTATTATCATGGTTTTGTACTGAACAAAGGGGCCTCTATTCATAGGAGAAATTGTGTGAAAATGCGATTCAACATTTATCAACTCTGAACTTTCTCTTTGAACAATTTTTGACATAAATATTTTACAATCTTATGATCTTAATTATAAAAATGGTCAACTACTAACTAAATGGGATCAAATAACAGAGTTCTTTAGTTGAAAAGATATATCTCACTATTGCATTGCAAAAAAGACGCGAATAATAAAAAAAATAACAAATTAGAATGTATTTTGATATAAATATTAATTCATAGTCGACATCATCTTGTGCTTTCCTCATTAAACTTAAACTACAACAAACCAGTAAAAAGCTGCAAATTTAAACCTAAGTTCAACACCTAAGACTTTTAGAATTGCCAGCATCAACAGTAACACTCGTCGACAGTCTTACTCAATTGTATTGTCTGATGTTTAGTCGGAGAACAGTGACAGCCATCTTTCACGTCCTAGGTTAGACACGGAAGTAGAGAACGAGAATCTAACCTAATCCCTCGACTACAGAAAGAGCATAACAAATAACTTCAGCAACTTGTCACTTAGTCACTTATATCTAAAAAAAATATCACCGTATTTTAAAATTCTTTTGAGATATTATAAACTTTTAATTATATAAAAAAGAAAACGCCAATGAGTTCAAGAATATTTAGTAATTAGTACCTTCACTGTCATAGTTACCTCTGTTTTAATATTTTCCAATTATTTTCTGTAATTTGAAAAACCATCTGTTATCAAAATAATGTTTTCTTTATTTCTTTTGTAATTGCTATGCTTATGCATTCCTTCGTCACATCTTTATAACCATCTTCATCTCCATTCTAAAATAAAAACATATTCTTTTTGGTACTAGAATAGTATGATTTTTTTTATTAAACCGGCGTTATGTTACATATCTTATTGGTATTTTCTTGCAAATGCAAGCAAACAAACAAGTTCAAATAAATGAAAATCTACATATAATATAAACCTATGAATGGGAGATAAAATACGAAACTTCGAAAATTTTAGAGGTTGAATCTTACGTAATTTGAAACAAAGCTTGTCCTTGTCAGTGATCGTATCTCTTTGAATGTAAACTAGGGATGTCAACGAGTACCCAGTTAAACGGGTACTCGATCGAACGTCCGAGTATGGAATGCTAAAACTGTTAATCGGATGTATATTTTTTTCTTATTCCAAGTATAAAAAAATAACTTAAAATGTGCATACGATAATTAAGGTGCCGTCATCTATACCTGTTAAGGAGACCGACGGGAGTTTTATTATGTGAAAACCACAATAGCAAAACTCTTAATTTTTATACCATATATAACTTACATTAACTTAAGCGAACAAGCAAAGTTTGGTAGAAATCTACCGTCCAGGTATTTTTGAAGGACCGTCTCAAAATAGAGATATATTTACTATAGGATTATATAGGAAAATGCAAATTTTTAGCACTTTAAAGCAAATTATACAAATACTACAATAGAGTTTTTGTTCATTCTATAATAGGTATTTGATGAGTAATACTATATTATACAATATATGTAAGAAATACAAAATTCTACCGTCTTGTTGCTAGAGAGGGCATCTCAAAATGCCAAAAATTAACAATTTTTCATGTTTTTATAGAGTAGTACAAAATATGACGGGCACAAAGGATTCATATGAAAACATAATAAAAATAATGGAGATATTCTCAGATTTCTATGTTTTAAATTTCAAGTGCGTATGTTTATTACCTTTTCTTTAACATTTTATTGCCCCTTCCTTTAAGAGCTTCAGTTTATCATAACGTCAAAAACACACTGTAACGACGTCAACCTACATATCAATGACAAAATCGGTTAAAAATCAGTTACATAAAATTGGAATTACATTTTTAAATTCATAATTTCTTAATTTTGTTTAATTTTAATAACTTAGCGAAAAAAGTTGCTTTAAAACAGTAAATACGCTTCATTTTACTATGATGCGCGAAATATTGTCACAGTCGGCCCCCTTAAACACCCGTTATCGCCTGTGGCTGTGTAAATACGGTAATTAGTGACCAATCACCTGGTGATGATTAAACAATCACTTGGTACTTAGCTTTTCTCACCTATTGTGGTCCTTATTTTTTAGAAGGCTTCAATGACTTGTTTTCATTGATGATCGTTTAAGTATGATCTGTTTTTATCTTTAAATCATTTTTTAATTATTTAGTAAACGGGTACCGAAATTCGACATGCGTGGATATGCCGCAACCGACTTAAGAATGTGAATAAATATTTTGGTAATGCATGCAATTGAAGATTGAAAAAAAAATTAAAGTCAGCTATGCGGAGTAATTTAACGTATATGAGTGGTACAATAATAATACACGACAAGGAATCCCAACAACGTAGGTTCCCTGTGCAAATAAAATGTAAATCATTTGTAATCATTGGTGTATAAAATTGATTACTTTTGTGTGTATGTATTTTCAATAAATAAATAAAGTACAATAAATCATTATCGTTGGACTTATATCTTTTAAACATGCATTTAAAAGGTAATGAAAACAACATTGGGGTTTTACAGAGCTTAACTGGGTGTAAAAAAAATTAATAGACTTGTATTTACAAATATACTGAGTTCGTTCGATGTAACGCCCGAGTAATTGATTATCAAATATTGACCGATATGACATCCCTAATGTAAACATAAATCAAAATCTAATTTATGGGTGATTCAATCTACATGCATTTCAGTGTCATTTAGATCCTTTTCTGAAAATATTTTCCCACACTAATGAATATTATTATGCAAATAAATTCTGCTTGCTCAGCCTCAATTCTTTAAGCTTCAAATTTATCAATTAAGAGTCCGTTTAGAATATTTTGTTTGTCCTATGATTACAAGTTATATGTCGATTTTGAAGACCGCAGTTTGTCGTTCTCATATTACGAGGGTTAATCCGAAAGTAATGTCACAGTGTCCGTTTCTTTTTTTATTAGGCGTCATATAATCAGATATGATATACCAAGAGATGCACATACATAAATCTAATTAAAATTGAAAATTTCATTTATCAATCTTAACTTGATTTTATTTTATAGATGTTTAAAACAAAGGGGGTGTCGACGCGTCACAACTTAACGTCACATTTTAACATGTATTTCTTTAGAATTAAAAAAAAACACATCTAAAAGCACTTACTCGCCCAATATCTTAATTCAGACAAATTGTACGTCATTTTCTCGTCTTTATTTGAAAATTAAATGACACCATTTGTTGAGACGGTTGCGTTGTTCTATCAGATTCACAGAGGAAAAATATAAAGACAAGTTGCTGTCCTTTAAAAAAAGGACTGCAAAACGTGGACCATATGCTAGTGTTTCTAACCGAAATTCAATTGAGGAAAATGTCTAGGTTTAGGGAATATTTGTGTAGGCTTGCTCACTTTTCCACAATGATCTGCCAACTTTGACTGATAGTTCATTCATAGCAAAATTATTAGACTTTATCTCTGATTATTTTGAAGTTTTCTAATTTAAAAAATCGGCGTTTTTGATAATTTTTTTAATATATTTAACCCTGGCCATATATCGGCTGACTTGACATCTGCTCTGGATTTATACGGAAGAAATCTATTTTTGGAAAATAGATATGACGGTAAACGTGTAGTATAGCTCTGTAGTGCGCAATCCTCCCCCCCCCTTTCCTCACATGGAAAACCGTTGCTACAGGCATCTATCAAGCAGTATTTGGATTGCTGTATATCAAATTATATTGCGAATCTTGATACATAAACCAAATACCGGTGAAGATTTGTTCTATCTTTCAAAAGCTATATCATAACTAGTCGTTTAATGAAGTTTTCAATTCAATTTGTTAAGTCATCTACAGTATATACTATTACTGTAAGTTCTTCCTACTTATGAAATGCTTGTGTCTTAGAATCAATGTTTATTCCTACATAAAATATATGTATGAGAGAAATTCGAATCTGCGAATAAATATATAAATGCGATATGCAGATTTAAAAGCAAGATTTGCCAATTAATATCATATTCTAATTCGACTAGGGCAAATAATTCTACGAGCAAGTTGTATTAGGACGAACTTTCTAGCATTCTCGCGCATGCGTATCTTAAAGTTTGCCCATGGGATCCGGTTTAACCTCGCTTATATATTTACTGTGTGGACCCTGCATGGACCTCAGGGTCCACGCAATGAAACTTGTTCATAGATGATTTCAGCGAGTTTTGGACATAATATTACATTTGTCAGCAGATGACAGGAAGACCGAAAGATTGGAGGTTGGACGGAAATGATTTTCGGTATCTGACGTTGTAAAAAATCGTTGCTTTATCGAACTGTTCAAGGAATTTTAACAGAAGACTTACTTATGACAAGAATGAGTGAACAATGGATACAAAGAATTTTTAAGAAAGGGAAATCTGCGAACATCTTCGTGTATCCCATTTTTTAAATGATTGATATTGAATACTGTTCGTTATCTCCATATTCTTCATATAATTTAAACACAGTGTTCATAAACGATATTTGACGCTCTGCCCTAGGTTATCTAGACTTGAAGGAACAGCTGTATATTTGTTGTACGAGGGTCATTCAAAACGCTCGTAGATTTTTGTCCTAACTTTTTAATTTTACATCATTTATTATATCCAAATTTGGTACACATATTTTGCAACAAAGTCGAATAATATGTGTAAAAAAAATTGGTATATATTTTCATATTTAGAAATACTATCAAAGATTGAGAACAGCAAATTGAGTCACGGAGCAACGTCAAAATTGAATAATTTACTTATTTTCACTCTATTGGGGTATTCAGATTGTATAACCAGACCTCTAATAATTCGAACTGAAACAAAATAAATTTTAAATGTTTAAAATAAGTCTTACTGTATTATTTAACATTCTAGAAAGATCCGTTTAAAAATATCAGTTTCTAACAGGGATGGGGTAATTGAAAAAAGTAATTGTAATTGACTGTAATTAATGACATTTTTGGAAGTAATTGGATGTAATTTGTAATTGAACATTTTTTCAATTACTTGTAATTGAAATTTAAATAATTACACTGAAAAAATACCATGTAATTTCAATTACTTTTTCAATTACATTCAATTACTTTATATAATACACATGCATGATACATTGTTACCACGACCTCCTCGTTATACTTTCTTTTATTTTATTGCAAAACATATATCCTCAGTCCTTCAATTATACAGAAGACAGTTTATTTTGTAATTACAATGCAGTTTCTTTCTAATCATTATATAAAATTTGATTTTTTTTTTTGTTTTATGTTTATCTAAATTTTGCACCACCATTCTTTAATAGGTCTATTCAGCTATGAAACAAACATAATTTCTTATATTTCAATCTGTTCTTTCATCAACATAGAATAAGAATGTGTGTGTCAAAAAATAAAGAAAAGGAATGTATGTCATAAAAGGAAGTTCTCTCTTGTTGGTAATAAAAAATAATTGCCCTCCAGATCACAGCTGTAAATGCAATCAAAACAAATCAATCCCCCCCCTGAAGACGTATTCATTCCATGATTATGATGACAAAGCCAATGCATGGGGATAATTATTTTAATTAAAAATGCTCAGCTAGTTTGAGAAAAGAAAAACTTTCAATTTGATAATTATTTTAACATCTAAACGAAATTTTATGAATAAATTTGAATCTGAAAAAGAGATGTTTTAATCAAGTATTATATAAATATGGAGTAAAAATGTTCAACATACATGTAAGTAGCAATTTAGGATGTTAAAGTTACCTTTAAAAAAATATTTAATTTGAGGGGTTATAATTGCGACTTATTTTACTCTGTTAAAATACCCTGTTCATCAAATATCATACCCCATGCAATTTACTTGTGTACATGTTGGTTTTGTGTAGATACAATTGGATCAAACTGATCTTGAATAGTTCTTTACTGTTTTGTAAATAAAAGTTATGATTTAAACCACAAAGATACACAATGCCTACTAGCATATTATTTCTTGTATTGTTTGTGCAGAGGCTGCGCTTATATGCAAGTGAATGATCCCTGTTCTGTATATTAATATGATTATAAAAATTTTCCAAAGATTGAAAATGTAATTTGTAATTTAATTAATCACTTTTGCACAGTAATTGTAATTTAATTGATTACATGTCTTAGAAAGCCTGTAATTTAATTGTAAATTAATTGAAGAAAAGGTCAAAGTAATTGTAATTTAATTAATTACATTTTAAAGTAATTGACCCCATTCCCTGGTTTCTAAGTACATGTGGATTGGATTTAAAAAGGCAAAAACCATGACGTTGAAGGAGGTCACGGAGGAGCTCGAGCGAGTAGCAATAAAATTCTTGCTTTGTATTCGGGAAAGTTCTTTAAAAGAATTTTTAAAAAAATCTGCAAGGAAATATATTAAAAATAAGCCATGTAATTGTATAAAATGGAAAAAAAAATTTGAATGGTAGCGAATTTGAATCAGACGATGGTTCGTCTGCAAAGAACAGTATATAGTTAAAATATTGTCAAAGGAGTTAGGAACGTCATTAAACGTGATGTGCGCTTCTCTGTTGCGGAACTAATAGAGTTAAACGTTAAATAATTTGAAAACACTGACAATCTAGTTCAAGCTACTTGCACCACTGTTAGCAAACCAATTATCAAATGTAATGGATACGTTTTTATGAATGGAGAAGATATCTGAAATAAACTATAAAAAACAGAGCAATTTTGAAAAGCTTTCTCGACGTTCTATTTGACGTTACAATGTTGGTTAACCGTGTTTCGTTTTAGCAAAACATGTTGCATTGAAAACTGGCCAACATGAGTTCTATTTAATCAACTGGAATGAAACTTCACACTTCATTAAAACAATTTTTTTTATTTACGAAAATGTATTGATGTTAAATCTTGAAATAATAACATGACGATGAGGAACATTGTTTACGTATTTTTTTATGACCTACATACGTTCTCAATACAACGTCACGTTTCTGTAATTCTGGGATGTTCTTTTGTCTTGTGCTGTTATGGCTGAACACGAAGGAAAAATATACTTTTTGTCTTGAATTTAAGAAGACTGTGTAAACTGATTTTCTTCTCTTGTGTGTACGCATCTGTTATCAAAATACCGTTTTCTTTCTTTCTCTAATGTAATTGCTGTGTTTTTATATTCTTTAGTCACATTCTTAAAAACATCAACTCCATTCTTGAAATAAAAATCTTACTTGCAGGATAAAATGGATGATTTTTATTAACAAGTGCTATGCTACAGGATTTTTTTTGTATTTCCTGACAAAGTATCTTGCCACTATGTATAATAATTCTTTTCAATATCTCTTTAAAGATTACCAGCTTATTATTGTCCGCATTAACTTCATTCGTATAACATATCAGTTTGCCTCAAAAGAGAGTTGATCAGACATGAAAGACTTTTTTTTAAAAATTATGCTTCAATTTTTTTCCAGAGTTATTCCTTACCATTGGATCACTTTATCTTAAGCCGAATTCTGTAATTACCCTTAAACCTTGAAAATAAGCCGCGGCTTATTTCAAATTTGGTAGGAAAGTAGGGGCTTATTTTCAAAACCGTTATTTTCAAATTGCGGCTTATTATCAGTACAAAATGCTGGTAAGCGGTGAGAGCATTATCACAGCTTGTTATCAATACAATAAGTTGTAATTGATATACTGAGAAGTACTTGTTCCACTGTTTCTAAAAATAAAATATCTAGGTAAACCTCTGTAAGAGTATAGTGCTCAAGTGTCTTTATAATACCTTATCAAAACAATGAGCTTACTTTTAGCAATGGCGACTGCAAGGCATACTTCTCCTCCTAGAAAAGGTATCACAGAGAATTTAAACTTAGGGTTAAGCTTTAAAAACGAAACATATTTTTAGTATAACCTCTTTCCTAAATGGCATTGTCATGACTGGCTTATTTTCAAAGCAGGCTGATTTTCGAGTTATTTTCAATGCAAGAAATAGGTGGCTTATGTTTAAAACGAGCTTATTATTAAATCCTTCTTATTTTCAAGTTTTTTGGGTATCCCTGGGTGGTCTTTATTACTAGTGCTTGAAATTTGACTCTTTCGGAATATGATTCATATCCTCAACGAAATATATGGAGATACATGTAAGAAGCAGTATTTAAGATCAAAAGTCCGTTAAACAATACGAAATAGGTGCAGAGGATACACGGACCTCCAAAACAACATAGGTGGGATCAGGTCCACATCTTTAAACAAAATACATGTGCTTACATTACTCCACGTATTTCATTGTTTTATTGGCTTTTATTATGCATTACGATTGAATGTTGAAAAATTATTAAAATTTACGATATAAAGAAGGGTCAACCTGGAAGAAAACATAATTAAGGTCTTCCGTTTCAACGGAAGACCTTCTTATTATTCTGTTGTTTCTTTTCAACTTTTTAAGGTCTTCCGTCTTCAGCGGAAGACCTTTCTGTTATTCTTAGGTTTCTCCCGCACGTAAACGGCACTTGATGGATTTTCATGAAACTTTCAGGAATTATGTATCATCACTTGAACCTTATGCGTTTTTTTTTCTTTTTTCCCACATATCTCCAATTTTTTTTTCACTTTTTCATTTCGATGACGTCACTTCCGGTTTGAGATATTGCCTTTCAGGAATTTTATGAATTTTAAAGGGTTGTATTGTCCAGAGTTTTTCTGAAAAATGAGTCGAGATAGAAACATGAAACTTTCAGGCATGATAGACCTATGTCTGTAGATGTGCCTTTCGTATTTAGCTTTTTCCGGAAACGCCGTACGTCGGCGGTCGCTGTGGTCCGAAAAATGGTCTATTATGAATTTGAAAAAGTTAAACACTTTTTCAACAGTATCTTTTTACCTGTAAATATTTTATCAAAACATATAGAACAAAAGTTGTTATGAATATCATGATCTTTCAACGGATATCAACAATAAGGGGCTGGCCCCTAAAATTAAGGGCCTAGAGGGGCTGAAAGTTTTTTCCATATATCTCAAAACGTATTGAGAATTTGTAATACGTCAAAGAAGCAAAGTTGTTCAAAATGTCAAGCTTAATCTATTTATGTCGTTGAAATACGTCCAGCGTCGTCACTTCCGGCCTAACCGGAAGTAGTCGGAAAACGCGTATTTTTGCTGTTCTTGACAAGTTTTTGGGTAACATATGTCTCTTGGAGCTTAAAAATTAATTTCCCGTCCGTCGTCGTCACTTTCGCTCAAACCGGAAGTACCAAAAAATTGCTTATTTTTGCATTAATTAACATATCTTTAGAGAATTCAAACCATTTTGGTGCGTTATTTTTCATTTTTGTTAAAAATGAAAGCTACTTCCGGTCAAACAGGACGGAAGACCTACTCGTTGCTTTGCAACGAGCTTTGCTCTAGTCTTATTATTATTATTCTTACCGATTTTGTGCAGGCGATTTCTTGTAAATGCGTCGATGGATTTTCATGAAACTTTCAGCATTGATAACAAATTATATGAACTTAAGGGGTTTTTTTTATTTGATGGCGTCACTTCCGGTTCGGAGTTTTCTGCAATTTAGTGAGTTTTAGAGGATCATTTTGTCCGGCAGTTTCCTCAAAAAGCACTGAACACAAAAGCATGAAATTTTCAGTGCTGATAGAGCAACCTTTTGAGATATGTATTTGGTATATCTCAACCATCGGAAGTACGAAGCGCCGACGCTCGCTATGGCCCGAAAATAATCCTATTGCGAATTTCAAAATTTCTGACACATTTTCTTCCATATCTTTTTACCTAGAAATATTTTGTTAAAAGATATAAAACAAAAGAAGTGTAGAATTACGTGATCTTTCAAATGATATCTGGAAAAAAAGGGCTGGCCCCTATAATTAAGGGCCGAAACGGGCCAAAAGTTTTTTCCTAATATCTCAGAAAGTTTTGAGAAAATGTGATATGTTAAAGAAGCAAAGTTGTTCGGAATGTCAAGCTGAATCAAATGGCGTCGTCAAAAAAAGCGTCCAGTGACGTCACTTCCGTAAGTAGTCAGAAAATGCTATTTTTTCCCGTTCTTGACAAGTTTCTGGGTAACATCTGTCACTGGTAGCATAAAATTCAACTCCATCCGTCGTCGCCACTTCCGGTCAAACCGGAAGTAGCAAAAAATGGCTTAGTTTGGCATTAATTAACATAGATTTGGAGGATTTAAACAATTTTTGTATGTATTTATTTTTTTTTTAAATGAAAGTTACTTCCGGTCATACAGGACGGACGACCTACTCGTTGCTTTGCAACGAGCTTTGCTCTAGTTTTTTATTATAATTTGTTCCGACAGAAAATTACTCATTCTTAGGAATTTCAAGTAAATTCTTTCTACATAACATGCCTGTTAAAATCGCAACAGAAACTAAGAGAATGGGTTAAACATTCTTAATATTCTTTCATTATCGTAAACTTGGGTGGAGGGGGTGTCAGTGTCGTCTCGGCTATGGACATCAACGCTTAATTAATTACCTGAACTAATTAAAAAATAACAAGGCACACATGTTAGTTGTAACTTTTGTTTGTTTGTTTTTTTTTAATAATTAATTGTTGTAATTAATACATATATTTTTTTTATAACCGAGAAGCTGTATGAATGGGTTAGTTGATCAAGCACGCAATATTCAAACCGATCAACATATATATATGTTTTTTATGTTCGAAAAATCCTTTATCTTAGAACATAGGCCATTTGGATCATAGATTTAAGGTAAGTTGCGGGTTTACTGCATAAAAATTCTTACGAGAAAACATATTCTGAAAATTTGATATAATGTTCCTTAGAATTTACTGCGTATTATCTGTTATATTTATTTCATTTGCCTACATAGTTTTAATGCTTTATTATTGTAAACACGGTATTACTGTTATTACCTTTTTTACGCCTTACTATTGAAATGTATGGAAAAATGACGTTTATAAGCCAATTTTGTGAAAATAGTTTCTTTTAAAAAGTCTGGATAACATTTTAAAAACGTGGACGAATTAGTCAGAAATTTAAAAATGTTAAGATGAGGTAAAATCAGACTATTAATAAAAAAAACAATATGTCTACTCGCTAGATTTTTTGCTAAATAATTTCAAAGTTTTCTTTTATGCTGCTCAAATGTTGCGTTTATGGCGTTATTTATATCTACAACATCATTTGTTGAACGTAGTCACGTTTGCAGTAAGAGTGTTAATATTTTGACCTTTGGAATATGCAAGATTTAAAAGGTAACATAGATACAAATTCTAATTTTATTCATCATTCAATTTATTGTGGAGACATATTAGGATGACAAGGAACTTATTTTTACTAGTATTGTGAAATTCATATTCTGATCACAAACTCAGAATGTACGGTATAAACACTCTTCGTGCATGAGAATTAGCATACAGCGACAACAGCGCGAGTGATAAAATATTAGTACATGTATATTTAGGAAATTCATGGTCAATAGGATTTCAGACATTAAACAAAAATTTGATCACTTTATTCGAAAAAGGTAAGAAAAACATTCCGATACTGGGGGAATAACCACCCACGGCGGGGTGGGGAGGAGGTGTACCTGCAATGTTCTTTCTATATTAGTCGCAAGCTATAGTATATAGCCCTAAATCTCAAACATTTATTAGCTTTTACACTTTGAGCTTTTGTTATATGATATAGCAAAAAGATAATTGTAAATTGTTTACAGTGTCTTATAGGTCTTACAGTTTAGGTGTTTGTATAAATATGGTTCTTGAATGCATTTCACAATTTATTAGCCAGTCAAACAAGGCGAGTACACGAGATTTAAATACATGACAACCGAACAATAATGATAATGATGATGATAATTTAAAAAAAAATTAGGAAAATACATGTACTTAGATTTAATCCGTTTTTAGTGAGGAGGATTGATTCAATCCTGAAAAGTATAATCATATTTCCGCCCTAGCTTTGATTGGCAGTCATGATGCAATACGCATGTTCCCCTGAGTTTCAAATAACTTGCACATATACATCCTGCTAAGTTTTTCCGTTAAACAATTTTTATTCATAACTAGAGCCGAGCTCGTTTCAAAGCAACGAGTAGGTCTTCCGTCGGAGCTGCGGACAGAGAGAAATTACCTTGAGTCAAGGTCATGCCACGTTCTAATTTTAAATCAATCTTTTAATGGTAGATATCATCTTATTATGTTTTACTATTAAAAAAAGGATAGTAAAGGAATGTTTGCGACCTTGACCTTGGGTCACACCATGACACACGCTGGTGATGAGCATATCCCATTTGTGTGCTACCGTATTGACAAATTCACACATGTTTTTTTCAAACAATGCATCCAGCCAAAATATCTTATCATAAATGACCTTGATTCAAGGCCATAACACACTCTGCATGATTTAAGCCATACCTTTTGTTTAAGTAGGCCTTGTCACAGCTAATATACATGTGTAAAAAGTTATGGTCAATTTTAAGCAATGTTTAAATTTTGGAAAAGCCAGATAAACTTCAAGGTCAAAGTTCATGATATACTAGTATTTGAAATGATTTTATCACTGGTTACGTACATGTGATGTTTGTGTAATATAAAAGCCTTATCTCTTCTCATTAAAAAGTTATGATCAAGCCTCAAGGTCAAGTTGTCAAAAGTCAGAGTATTTAGAAAAGAGTTGTCTTGGGTAATACACAGGGATAAAATAAACGCCCTATCTCTTCTCATTCAAAAGGTATGAGTATTGTTAATGTTTCTGAAAAGCAGGTCAAACTTCAAGGTCAAAGGGTAAAAAATCAGTGAGTTTTGAAAGGTAATGTCACAGTTAATACATTTTTATAAAATGGAAGCTTTCAAAAGTTATGGTCAATTTAAAGTAATGTTATTTTTTTAAGTAGGCTCCAAGATCAAGGTCACAGTGTCAAAAATCACAGTATATTTGAAAATCAGATGTCACAAATAATGCACATGTGAAATATCAAAGTCTTATTTCAACTGATTCAATAGTTATTATCAAGTTTAAAGTTCTCGTGACAGATGGACAGACTGGCTGACGAATAAGGTTTAATGTTCCCTTAAAAAAAATAAATATATGTATTTCGAACATGATAAATTGAGAAATACGAATAATAATAAAAAAAATAGAAAATATTAGAATATAAATCAGGTTTCCTACATGAGATTTCCTTAAAGACTTATTAATACATATTATTCAAGTATATGCAAAACATGTACGTTGGAGTTCAAGACGCGGAGACCGGTCATTTCGATGAGAACATATACACAACTGTCTCGTTACGGGGTAGGTGGTGTCATAAAAGGATTACATTCACCTCTGATTTTTTTTAAGTGTGTCTTTGCACTGCTAGTGCTTTATATTGTTTAAACAGAATTCAATTTTATGAAAAGAATTATTTTAAATGCTTATTTTTGACATATGCTTAAATTATTTACCTATCAATTTGAGTTTAAATAGTAAAAAGGAATTTGTCACTCAGTATTTATCGGTCCTTCGGATGAGACCGTTTAAACCGAGGCCCCGTGTCACAGCAGGTGTGGCACGATAAAGATCCCTCCCTGCTCAAAGGACGTAAGTGCCGAGCATAGGCCTAAATTTGTAGCCCTTCAACGGCAATGGTGACGTCTCCATATCAGTGAAATATTCTGGAGAGGGACGTTAAATAGTATACAATCAATCAATCTAAGGAATTAGTGTCAATGCTCTACATCAAAGAGCGTCTGACTTGTATGTATGATATAAATTGCGTAAATGAGTTAATTGAAATTTGAATCCCGTATGTTGTGTGAGAGATTCAGTTTTGTACTGGACATTCCGTCATCAAGAAAATATAGTTTTACTCTGGACTATTCCGAGTTACCAAAACGTTTGTGTGTGTGTCTGTGTGTGAGCTTTACAACCTGTCTTTGTTTTCTGTGACTTGATTTGATTTATTTTTCAAAATACAAACTTTAACTTTTTATTGCTTGACTTACGTTTAATAAATTTTCATCACAAGTTCACTTGTGTTACTTTAACCAAATATATTCTATTAAAATAATGATTCCATCTTCTTTGTTAACTTTAAATTGCTAGAAATATAGTGTAAAAATCCAGAATGAAAATAAAGAATGTTAGAAATGACATTATTAATTGTTGGAAATGCAATGCAAAATTCCGCAAATCAAATGCAGCAAAAACTGGTACCTCCACTTACCCAAAGAAACTAATACATGTAGTACATGTACACATTTCGATGCTCGATTGAACACTCTAATCGGCACAAGTTTTAGAAATTAAAACGTTTATATATAGGAAAGTTTAGTGACGCATACTAATCTTTTTTTTCATTTATTAGTTAACCTGCGAAAAAAAAATGTCGCGTATGATTATTGGTTAACATTATAAAAGGTTATGGATTAATCATGACGTACCTGAACAAACTAACCAATTGAAATTCTCGACTCTGAAGGAAAATATTGTATCATTTGAGGGAAGGGGTGTTACGTATCGCGATGAGATGAAATTTTTAAATCATCTCTTTTAGTCCAATAAACACGAAAGAATGGCTTTGAATATTTGTATGCAACTACATGGCTTTCTCAGAAACAATTTTGCATTTGTTAAAAAAATTTCTACATGTAATTATTCATTTTTTCCTCTCGTATTCTGAAAGCTCGGAATGTATATATTTTAGGCGCTCTTCCGTGTAAAACAGCATGTACTTAGTTACAATCATGTACCCGTAAAATTATGTCATAGTGATATTCTTTTTATTCGAGGAAATAAAAGAAATACATTCGGTACAATTATAAGTTATGTATCAATTAATGCAAAACTCAAAGTTGCTTCATTTAATTTTCGATTTTCATGAGAATTGGAAACATCACTTCCACTTACAATTTACTGTGCGCATTTGCCATGTTTATTTGTATTTGCTAATTTAAACAACATCGCAAATTTTTCTGATATAAAACAATTAGAATAACTTGATATAGGCCCGTATGCATGTAACGATTGCAATTACTTCAAAGTGGAGTTGGAGACGGGGCCTAAAAAATTCTCGTACTACATGTGTACCTTTCCAATAATAGAATCATCCGTACAAATCAAAAACAAGTTGCAGTATTGATATCCCCAATTTTTAAAATAACGAGACTATACTGGACTTCACAAGGGTAGAATTAAACATTAATTTATGTACATGCGCAATTAAAATCACTATCAAAATTGGCGGTTATCGATAGGTCATCCTGTGTCACCTATCAGTGTAAGCAATGAACTCGTCCAGATACCTGGGCAGCAGAGAGAAGCAGCACATTTTATTCATTCGTCAAAGAAAAAATTCCGACATTTAACACTTTTAAATCTTTGAATACACATACACGTTCAAGAAAACCTTTATATTTGTGTCTAGAAATATTCTTACGATTAACGCAAATAATCTAGGACTCGAGTAAAAATCAAAGAGCGGTAATGTTGACCTCACGAATGTATAGGTCAATGTGCGATCGATGAATGGCTTTCATAACAGTACACACACACAACAGTCAGGGTCCGCGGAAAATTCACGATGCATGAATTAAAAGACAGTGAATTATCTTAAGCTTGAATTATTTTTTTTTAATAAATAATAATGATAATGCTACATTGAATATTAATCGAAGGAAAGATGATAAGTATTTTCCCCCTTCCCGGCTTGTTATTTAAACTTAACATAAGGAGAAAGTTGTCTCTGAATAATCTGTATGACATCCAGCTAGAGAATACGTTAAAAACTTATTTGAACAAAGTTAAACATTCAATTTAGCTATAGGTATATTATTCTTGTCCACCCTATTACATTTATTTCAGTTATATACGTATTATACGCATACGCACATAGAATTCTTCTTCACTTGCCGTATAAAATCATTTACCTGTACATGGATTATAGAGTTTTCTGCTCATTTAATAACACATCACTCGAACAAAATAACGTTTTCATGAGATCGATAAGATGTTAAAGAACCCATTTCATATCGATAACCATATCGAAATATTTACCGTTTTTGAGTTATAGAGCAAAAACTTTCAAGGTCTTTCAAGGTCCCTAAATCCCTAATTTGAGGGGCCGGCCCCTTTTTAATGATGTCAAATGATAGATCTTATAATTATGCACAATATTTGTTCAACAGGTCTTAACAAATTATTTTTAGTTTAAAAGATACATATGGAAATATATGTCAATTTTTGCGCTTTTAGGCATTCTCATTTTTTACCCCTATCTAGCACCGTTTTGAGGGCAGAAATCGAAAAAGAAAAAGCGATGTGCACAACTTCAATTCTTCTAGTATTTGAATTCAGTAGAATTACTGCTCAAGCTTTTGTCGTTTCTGAGCCTTTGTCTGGAAACGAACAGTACCAAATTTTCATTTAAAGGGAAATAACTCGAAAGCAGAAGAGAATTTTTGAAATTTTTGAAAACATTCTAATTGAGTTTTGTAACAATTAAAAACTCTGAAAATTTGAGCGAAATCCGTTAAGAAATGAGCGAGTTACGAGGTCTCAAAGTTGGCATCTAGGAAAAAAAAAGAATAATAGGAATAATCTTAACCATCAGAATCAGTAGAAGGTCTTCCGCCTGAGCGGAAGACCTTAATAACTTTCTTTCTGCATATGATAAATTTTACGCTGATTTATTCTGATTGACTTTTAGCAGTTAGTTACACTTACAATATAAATTATTCTTTTCATTTGGTATTGTATTTAAGTAGTCCTAAGACATGATCATTACATATAATCACATAAGAATTCAGAATGAAATTAATTATACAGCATGTACTTTGCGTTAATCTACTTGATTCGTACAGACTTGAAGTCATTTGCAGAGAATTAAATGGGAAACAAAGTAACGTTGCCTTCGTGTCGTAACTGACATCATTATCAAATGTCACAAAACAACCGCTCGAATCGTCCAAATTGTGTACCAAAATTGATGACAAAAGTAAACTCGCGACCTACCTTAAGTAAAATATATTCAGATACTTATATCCTTCAGCTTCCATATATCTTGAAGAATATAGGTATTGTACCACGATTTTTGTGCAGATTTGTACCTCACTAATTTTGCACTAAACTGCCCATACATGTACATGTGCGTATGCGACTTATGCAGGAAAAAAATATTGAAATTGTTTAAGTTTGTTAGATGTACATGTATGTATCAAATTATGTGTAACTGGTAGTAATCGTCCATAATTTGAAATGCATATATTCATTTAATTGCAATTCAACCGATGGAAATAAGATTCTTATTCTATTTTCTGAGGTGAGTGTTAATTATAAAATATTGGTAGTAAAAATTTGTCAGGGGTATAATTATATATTTACAGGTTAAATAAATCCTTAATACTGAAGGTTAAAATCAAATCATTACAAAGAAAATTTATAACCTCTAAAATACTGAATTTAATTAGACTTTCATCCTGCATTGAAGTTCTAAGTTCAGAGGGCTGAATGAGCACCGGAGACTGCGTTACTACATGCGGCAGCCTGATTCAGCAAATGGCCGACATTATGCTGTTTTCAGGAATCCAAAACTTTATAGTCATCTCTTCACTGTATTTTTTTATTTGGTAGATAAACTATGCACAAAATAATAATGATTTGGGATGTTTGAAAGGTGTCAAAACAATTTGAATTAATTTGAAACAATTTGTATTAGATCTAATTTTAGCGATGTGTCATGTTTGTCAGTTTCATATTTGATGTATTATCGGTGTGTATAACCTCAGTAAACAGATTATGAATACATAACAGTGCAGCAAAATGACGGAAAAGGTCCATAAACATATGTCCAATGTGCTTTATTCTTCATCATAAAATACCTTAGAAACTGGGTCTGTAACTCACAATGTATGCGAGCATCCGTATATTCACGACAAAATTTGCACAAAATTTCTGAAAGAAAGAGATAGAGCATACACATGACACAGAAGAAGGTTGATGGGGGGGGGGGGATCCGAAATTTTTCTACATTTCTGTATACAGCATAAGAAGGTGATAAACAATAGAATAATAATGAAATCAATCGAGAAGCTCAAAAAGACCTTTCTTCAAAATATTCATTTTAAATCAACGGCTAAAAATTAATTCCAGAAAAGTATCTAAATCAAACACTCTGTGTCGTATCTAGAGAGAATTACATATTTTTTTTTACTAAACGTAACTATAAGTATTTATCAATATCCTTGACAAGCTATCAATGATTTTGTACAGTTCGTTCTTACTACTTGCACAAGAAAGAAAAATAAAAAGCGATGCATTTTATAACTTACATCATTTACGGAAGTGAAAAGATGTAATTATATACTTCTATGATTTAATTCCAGTTATAACGCGGTAATTGGTTAGATAAGGGAAATATTTTTTATTGCATAATTTGGGTTATCTATGTCACAATCACATGCATCAAAATCATATCGATCCGCCTGACGTTACATTTCAATATTGTACAATTTGAAGTGATTTTTATTGGAAGTCGACTTTTTTTATACACTGAATGAAGACAATTTAAATTATAAGGAATGAAATTATTAGCTAGTACCCATTTTATACGGTATGCACTATGTTGGAACACTTTACGTTTATATATATATATATATATATATATATATATATATATATATATATATATATATATATATATATATATATATATATATATATATATATATATATATATAAAAAGCACTAAAAAACCAACAACACTGTATATCCTAAATGTCGGATCTACTTAGTAGATACAAAGTCACGCATGGAAATTTATACAAAGCACTAAAAATAACGCCAACGACACGAACAATAAAAAATTGTCAAATTTTCGGGACGCCCTGTCCCTTCCTCAGGACAAATAAAAAGTTAAAAAGTCATAAGAACAAAGGAAAAAGAGAAACAAAAACAACTAGCACTACTACTAAACTACTAAACACTAGATATTTACAAACTTAATTACATGATGAATTGGAAATTTTTAAGAACACTAATAAAGAAAGAAATCCGGACTTATATATATATATATATATATATATATATATATATATATATATATATATATATATATATATATATATATATATATATATATATATATATATATATATATATATATATATATATATATATATATATATATATATATATATATAACTATATATATATATATATATATAGATATATATACCTAAGGCTTGGGGCGAATTACTTTGTAAAGTAATGCATTACATTACCATTACTTCAACAATTTGGGCATTAAATTACCATTACCATTACACTATTTTCTTAAAATAATGCATTACTTTAGTAATGTAATGCATTTCCATTACCATTACTTTTGGAGGTTTTTAAATATAGAAATTTATACAAAACTAAGCATTTTTTTTTTCGTAAGTATGTATCCACCCCCTTCAAAACTAAACATGATAAATAATAATTCAAATTTGATTTCAAGTTTTTGTATATATTGCATTGTCAATAACTTACATTCACAGAAAGTTCAAACTTTTAAATTGTCAGTTATATAACACATGTACAACATCCACTTTTTGTTTAACTATTATGTCATGAAGCAATTAAAGTTTTGGCATCTTAACCCCTAGCTGCCCAAACTATATAATAATAAATCATACAGGCTATTTTGTTTAGTACCTTATGAAAAAAAAAATAAATGCAATGACAAACTTTTTGAAAAAGTAGACAGGATGTACATTTTGATTTGCTAATTATATAATGCTGCATGTCTTATATTTTCTTTGGTGCAATGAAATTGTCATGGTCAGTGCAAGCTACATGTAGACCATGGCAGATTAATTGTTTTATAAAGACAGTCAGGAGAAAGGAACTGGTAATTTGGAGCATTTCTCCAAACAATGCGTTGTTTTAATTGTTACATAACCCAGAGGCGTGGTGTGTTTTGATGACACGTACTATAACTATTCAAAAGATGGCAATTATCAGTTTACACTGCACATTAAATATAGTATATATCTCATTTGTATGTGTTTTTTTAAAAAGATCTTTTAAAACTATTTTATATAATTCTTTGAAATCAATTCTTATCTGAAATAATTTTGAAAATTTATATGTAAGGTAAGTTTACTTTTAACAGTACGTATCTACACACACTCCAAAAAAAAATCAAGAATTTTTCCAAGTCATCAAAAAAAACATGCCAATTTTAGAGAATGATCCAAGGATGAAAGACGTACTCAGTGAATTTGAGTTAATCAAAACTAAAAGACAGATCCCCTCCTTAAAGAAGATTTTAACACGAGCTAAATTTAACAATACAGAAGAAACAGCCGGTGTTAAAAAATGTCATCATCCAAGATGTGGAACCTGTCCATTTTTACAGGAAAACGAACAATCTATTTTTAAAAACGGAAGAAAATTCGTTATTCATTCTTCCTTTGCATGCGAGAGTTCAAATTTAATATATGTCATGACATGTTCAGGATGCGGCGGGCATTATATTGTTCAAACTGGGGACACCCTTAGACACGGAATGACTGTCCATCGTCAACAGATTCGTCAAACTGAATACCAGTGCACTGCCTTGAGCGGACATATCAGAACATGTGCTGAAAATACTTTTCCTAATTTTACAGTGTTTCTATATACAAGTGCTATAACAAGACTTCCGAAAAAGAACGTGAAACCAAGGTAAAACATTTTATTTCATTGTTTCAACCAAAGCTAAATGCCCTGTCATAATAGACAATTTACAATTTTCCCGCATTATTTGTCTAATTGTTAACGTAATAACGTAACATAATGACGTCACAATGAATTGTACTAAAGCGCAACACTTTTGACGTTACATGACGTCACAATATACTTTGAAATATTTTTATCTATTTAAGAAATAAGGTATCATTTTTAAACATCTATTGCAATATAAATACGGTTTACTCATGAGATTAAATTCCATAAAGCCTAAGGGCTTTATGATGAATTTTATTTCATACCAACCCGTATTCATAGCTCGATAGATGTTTAAAAATATACCTTATTACTTATTTTTACATAAAAACTTATTCATACTTGATATTTGCCTGATTGTGACTTTTAACGTGTGAAATGCCTTACTTTTCAAACCCAACGCAAGTGTGTAATCCACTGAATGCGCGTCGACCCTTTATGACGTCACTGAGAAATTACGTCAAACGTTTATCCATACGCACATCTATGACCCCTTGACCCCGTACCTGTATTTATACAGTGATAATAGTACGCATTACTTTCAGTAGTGTTATATAAAGGAAAACATTTGCAAATGTAAAGATAGTAATATGTCAAAACTCCTGATGATACAATTGAAACCGGTAGAGTTTTAATCGGCATTCTGTTATTTTTTACTATACATGTGAATATATATATATATATATATATATATATATATATATATATATATATATATATATATATATATATATATATATATATATATATATATATATATATATATATATATATATATATATAAACTCCTGATTAGCAGATCAATCATCCTGTGATGCGTTTGCAAAAGAACTGCTGTTTCATTTGAAAAGAAACAAACAAGATGTTCCAATTACTTGGTCTGCTTTTAATCAGTCAATGAGCAGCATAAACCCCGATCTCACTATCGTTGGTTACATGCCTATCGTACAAGCACCTGCTCACGAAATAGATACGCTTAACACAGTTTTCCAGAAATGCATGATCAAATCTGACCGTCTTGGTCAACGTCATACTGTATTAAAAGTTGATCAAGCTCTGTACTTCAAGTTGATGGATTTAAAATGGTCAGTTCAAGAATACAGAGAGAGGGACTTGTGCCACGAATGGGTGGCTTACATATTGCTTTGAACTTCATGAAATGTATTGGAGATCATATGAGTGGTTCCAGTTTGTATAAACTCTGGATGGAATGTGAATTGCTCAGGCATGTTGCTGCTCAAAAAGTTCTAGCAGGAAAGCATTATATTTGCGGCACGAGAGCCCACAAAATCACTGCCCAAGCTTTTTGGAAGACTCTGCTTCACAGCTTTTTGTTATTTGTGGCTAACAAGAACGTAAATCATTCACAAATATTGAATGAAATTATGAATGAGGAAAGAGACATAGGGTCTAGTTTAGAGCTACTACAGAATTCTGTGTTCAGGGAATATTTTTAAATTTCAGAGAGGAAATTAATAATCCAAATGTACTGTTTTTTGTCATATTTGGATTTAGTTTCTATTCTACTGGAATTTAAAAATCAGAAAGAGAAGGTTTGTGGGATTTGTATTTGCATTCATTTAGGGCAATGCTCTCACCGTTCTTTTGATATGACCATATAAATTATGTAAGGTGGGGTAGTGTTTATCTGGCTGATTGTCACCAACTGCCGCGTGAGGTTCTTGAGAGTTCGAAGAGGGCAACTTTGTTGTCAAAAGAATCCAAGGAACATTTAATCAGAGGATCCAGATCAAAGTCAAGAATGGCTTAACGCTACAGGTAAGAATTATGGTGGCATTATTGGAATCACAAGGACTCCCTTTGCACTCAGTAGGTGGTCTCTTTCCTATAACTTAAGGTCATACGTATTTTTTCTTACCAGAACCATGTACGACTTGAATCCAGATGACACACTCATTCATAAGGATGCATCAAAGAGTCGACGGTTCCTTGATTCAGAGTTTGAAAAATCACTAGTTAATGCAATGAAAAGGTTTAAAGTACTTGACCCCTCTTGCGAAAGAGATGAATTGATCAACGTGATCACAAAAGACAAAGCTACTGATCCTATTAGAGACTCTTTACTATCTTCAGCGCATTCGGGTCAAGTACAGTTGGATGGTTTTGCTTCAAGTCGTTTAATCCCAAACAAAGAAACAGGTACATTAAACGTTCCTTTGCATCACACTTTGAAAAGGAAATAATCCTGCAACATTTGAATCGTTATACAAGGTTCGGGTCAGTTATAAAGCTGTTGAAAAGAGAAAAATTCTTAAGGCTGACAGAAACATATTGCAAAGACTTGTCATTGCATACAGAGCAGGAAGGGAGGTTGATTTGGGCATAGATACTGAAGCACGAACTTCTACAAGTGCCTATTGCTCATACTAGTGGTTCCTTGAAATCTGGAAA